>NC_090879.1:33382508-33405008 GCF_036669935.1 Montipora foliosa
TTGACCTCACTCGCCCCCTTGCATAGATATTTATTTCTTTTAAACGTGTGTCTCAGTCAAGGGTCAGTAAGTTTAAGGAAAACGAAAATTCACGGTTCGGGAGTAAAACACAGAAGCCTTGTGAGTGTTCATTGTTTGACATGGCGACTGTGGAGCTATTACAAGTCTAACTGCTATATCCAATTGGGCGCTTTATTCCTTCTTGTGACAATTTTGAGCTCTCTCGAGAGAAACTAAATGTTCTCCCACTATGAAAGAACAAAACAATTGAATCATCGATTGATGTTTTCTTTGATTTCACTGCTACTTAGGTCAAACGATTCTAGACACGAGTAAGGCAGTTATTTCACCTGGGCGTTTCGACGTCGTAATGATTTATAATTGGCAACGTGGTACATTTTCGTAATTCGAAACCTACGGTATCAATTTTGCCTGAAATTTTCAGTTTCGTTGAAATTCATGTAACGGTAAAGTCATTAAACAAGTTTTTGTATTCTCTTACCTGGCAAAGCTGACACCGTGAACAGATAAACAAGCACTAACCACACAGAGAAATGAACTGTTAGCGAAGACATCACTTGGAAATTCTCTCGCTAAATTGTGAGAATCCTTAAGCTCTGATTAATGAGGTTGAGTAAAATCTTGCTGCTTTTAAACGCGTCCCATTTCCTGTGAGGCGCAGATTTGACGATTGATGTCTTCTTAAGGGGGAATTTTAAGTCGGGATTTGAAGTCTGTGCTACCTGCTAAGCACATGGCAACAAAGGCCAGCAGTGTTTGGTTCATTTGACGTGATTTTGACGCTTGGGTAAACAGACATATATAACCTGCCCGCTACACTCTATCAAAACTACGCGGCTGAACGTGATGGAAATAGTAATAATCTCGTTGCAAAATCATGTTCACTTGATCAGCGACATAATAGAAACGAGACAATCCAACGGTTTCAGGAAAGCCTCGATCTCTCGCCCCAATTTTCTCTTCTTTCTTCAACACATGCAGGCTAAATCTTACTTTCCCAGGGAAAATACTGGTCGTCACCTACTGTCGGCGGAGAAAAGCCCTGGGAACGAGGTTGGGTCTGTCAGTCCCAAAAGTGAAACGAGGATCTCTTACGGTTTTGCACTCTTGCAGTTTCATTTATTCCCTTCTCAAATTATCCGCCGAGTTATAATTGAACGTGCACTTGTGTCATAGGCAGCATTCCTCCTTCTAAAGCATTCTGTCCTTTCTGGGTTCCATGAAGAAAAATGGTTTGCTGAACTTAGTTTTAAAAGAAAATATTGCCAAATTCATAGGAATGAAAAAATCACATTGTGTAAAGTCAGGAGTCCGTAAGGAGTTCTTGATAGAATTTATCTTTTCTTGGTGTGTACCAACATTACGCCTCTCTTCTTTTTATTTTTCGCTTTGACTTACTTTTTCTCAGTAGAGTCTTCCTTCTATTTTAATGTACATTTAAAATTTACTTTAAGAGCAATTTCAGTTTCCTAACATACCCCTACTTACAATCAGCAACGTCACCTTCCCCTAATTATGAATATTGAATACTAAATGGGATCAGTTTGTTCGCAATGAGGAAGTGAAATGTGGAAATGAGACTGATTAGAAGTCGACTGCGCTGGTGCAGAAATGTTTGCAGATTAGATGATGACAAACCAGTAAATGTGTCCTGTACGGCGAACTGACTCAGGGAACTAGACCTGTCGGCCGACCAAAACAATTGCAAAAAATGACTTGAAGAGTGCTCGTGTGCTAAGTCAGTGGGACACTGTTGAGTAAGATAGACAAGGATGGAGAAAAAAAAGGAAAGGAAAGGAACTTTATTTAAGTGTCTAATCTTTTAGCGCTGTAGAGCACTAATCGTGGACACTGTAAATTGAAATTAACAAGTTAACGCAAATCAAATGAAATGTTGGTTTTTGAGGAGAGGGGAAAACCGGAGTACCCGGAGAAAAACCTCTCGGTGCAGAGTAGAGAACCAACAAACTCAACCCACATATGACGCCGAGTCTGGGAATCGAACCCGGGCCACATTGGTGGGAGATGAGTGCTCTCGCCACTGCGCCATCCCTGCACCCACAAAGAGAGCTGAGAGCTGATACGTAACACGTGTGACCGTCACAATAACAAAATGATACAACGAGAAAAGGAGAATGAAAAGAGGAGAAAAGAGGAAACAAGCTGTGTAATAACCGTAGCGGTTCAAAAGGCTGTAATCAAACCCTATGCTTTTCGAGTTTTGGGGCTTGGCTTCCTTTTTACCAAAGTGGACGAAACTCATGAATTAACTGATCTTAGGTAAACAGTGGTTTACCCATGCGTAACGTCGGCTTATGGCACCAGTTTAAGTTTTCCCGCTCCGGGTGAACGCTGCATACTTTGGGCTTGGAGTTTTACTGAATTGGATCGTTCCCTTACAGACTCTGCGAAAAAAGTCCAATTTTGTTTTTCAAGAAATTGGAACGACAAATTGTTTGGGCCGTGCCTTACGAAATATCAAAACAAGAGAAAATATATCCTAACATGGTCTAAATGACTTTCTCAAAGTCCCATAAATTTCAAATTCCCACTCAGTGACGGCTGGTTGGGTCAATTTAAATAGCACTGGGAAAAACAATTCAAGTAATCCTCACTTGCTTTTAGGATCTATACAATATGTTTGAAAAGAAACAAAAATGCAAAGGATCGTGTTGGTGAAAAGAAATCCTTGCGAATACCGATCTTAAAGTGCTACTATGATCAAATTTTTATCCCTTGATTTTTTAGGTTTATCATATACAATTCCAGGAAAGATCAAAAACGCCGTTTACCGTTTGGAAATATCTGCATTGGTTCCGGAGATATTTAAATTTGAGAAATGTGTAAAGTATGCAAATTATAGGACTGATGACGTCATTCCCTCAACCCAATACAGCATCAAGTATATAAATAGAGCTATCTCGGTTAATTTGCAACAGAGACCATTGACACTTGGTAGGCTAAAACTTCTACAGGCAACACAGCTTCAGCTATAAAGATATTGCTTCTCATGGCAACTCACTCTTTTCCAGTCCCCTCCAACCGGATTTCAAGCTAGAAAAATGAGTTAAACAAAGCCACAAACTCGACCTAACATATTTATATGCTTGCAGGATCATGCAGATGAGGCACTATTGGCAAATGTCAAAATAGAACGCCAAAGGTGGCCAGCAAAGCCTTTAACATCAGGGAGGTCTGGAACCCAGTGTGTTGCCATGGTAACAAAACTGGTACGCTCATATTGTGGAGCACATCTGCTAGAATCTTTCTGCCAAGAATCAAGTATTTCTCATTCAAATTGGCCGATATAACATTTTTCATCATATTTGATCAAAATTTGGCTGAGTTTATGACGTCACCACTCGGCTAATTAATTTGCATATTTTAAAAACTTGAATATATATGGATCAAAATGAGACATTTCAAAATAGTAAACAGCATTCTTCTCGTGTAGACTACATGTTTATGTCTTAAAATGGCTTAGATAGGAAAGATGCGAATTTCGTCACAGTAGCACCTAAATAAATTCATAATTAAAAGAAATTGCCTTACTCCTGAGAAATAAAGTGTAAAGCGGGTTAATTGACAAGTAAGAAAAAGAAGAAGAAGAATTACAACAATTTACCATCAGAAAGCAATGGAAATTGTGTGTTTGATGGGTTTTTGTTTGTACAAAACCATCATTAGCTTTAACTATAGTCGCGGTTTTAACTATCTAATCGTTTAAAATAATACTAGTCATTGTTGATACTCTGGGCAATTTAGCCGCATTTAAATCAGTTTCATTCTGTTGTGGGCTAAAACTACGCTTAGCGCGCGTAATTCTGCGATAGAAGAAAACCTCTAATAATAGAATAAGGAAACAGCCCACAGTTATCATAGCTGTATTGAACAAAAAGCCTTCAAATTCATCAAGTCCCATGCGATGCGCAACGACAGATTGTTGTGAGGTTTTACATCTTGATGTTGTCCATTTATTGAATATTTCAGTGATGGTGTCTTGGGCCTTCAGTTTGTGAATGGCTCGTGATATTGAGGCTGTCCATGATGAATTTTTCTGCAATGCAAAAGCCAAGCCTGCTAACTCAAAACCGATTCCGTCTTCTTTAAGAGTGCAGTTGGGATCGTCGTAACCTGTACTTGATTCTGAGATGAATGCTGTAAGCTCGCTGTAAAAAAGGGGAAAAAAGTATTATTTTTGAACAATTGTTTCAAACTACTACCAGGTGAAGACGTCTGATGCGAGAGAGAAATAGACGCCTTGGGAAGCGACTTCTCTCCAGTCACCACTCTTCCATTTTCCACTCTCTCCAGACCTTTTCGTGGAAGGCTTCTCGTTCTTCGCTAGGATACGAATTTTGCGCACTCCAGAGATAATTTTCAAGAAAGGTTAACATTAGAACCTTCCGAAGATTATCCGTGTTGTACGGTATCAACATTCCATTCCCTTCATTTAGTCTTCGTTCGTCTCTTTCTTTCAAGTGTACGAAAAGAGACCGAACAAATGAGGTGCGCGTACCCTGATGTTACGCTAGGAGTTGGTTCACATGAACCATGCAAGCATGCGCACAAGGAACCTACGCAACGTCAGCAGAATCTTGAGTTTTTGCTAGAACAATAAACACAAATTAATGACAAGTTAACGAGCCTTCTTTTGTTGCTTCTGCTTATTCTTCCGTCGTTATTGAGTACCAGGCTTATAGGCAGCTTATAATAGGGAGCTTAAGCAAGGAAGACGGCTACTAGATCACCACAAAACAATAGGTTTGATTAGCAAAAAGAATAGCTCTGCATGGTCAGCTCGTGTCTTTCACCTTTTGCTTAACCTCCCTAATTTTAAAGCAGAACGACGACAATCTAAAAATGCAACTCTTTGCGATTCTTCTCAGTCGTTCGACGTGGAAAGTGTGCACCACCATTTCTTCATCAGGTACTCACTTCCTCTACTATCACACTAATACACTAAAGATGTTCTCAGTTTTAATTAAATGCAAACGATAACAATTCATCTTGTTTGCCTTGCCCTTCACTTGATTTTCACGTGGTTCCTGGAAAACAACTGGCAACTGAAGTAGTGTTTACAAGATACTGGGGCGAAATTTGCACCGGCGTACATGTATTTTCACCCGGGTTCCCTCTCGTGGTTCTGTATTATTCGTTTATGTCATATAGGAGCGACTCATACCGGCGTGAGTTCACCCTGGTACGAAATCCCGCAATAGAGATCAACCATTCTTGTTGGTATGAACTTGACCTCTCAGTAGACTAGAACGGGTAGCGCATGCGTTAATGACCGCCATGTTTGTGTTTTCGATTCACACATGTATTTACTTAACGTCAAGAGTACTTTCATGTAAACACAATATGAAATCACGAAGGCATCATTTCAAGACGAAACGAAATCAAGTAGTCATCCATCCACACCCACGTGACCTCAAATTTGGTTATTTCACATCGTTGTAAAGTTATGCACCTATCAATGTTAAGCCAAAGGAAGTGGGGTTCGGGCTACACGGGAGTTTGATCGTGAGGTCTGTCCCCAGGATAGGGATTTTGATCGTATGTGACGTCCCCAGGCTAGCGATTTTGATCGTACAAAGGACATTTTACCACCCTCACTTGCCGCCGGGTAGACATTTTGACCAATTATTTTGTCCCAGGGGTGGGGAATTTGAATTATTTTAAATGAAAATGTCAAAATCCCCACCCCATGCCCGACCCACCCTCCCTGGGACTTAACATTGATAGGTGCATTATGAGCATGACGTGCATGTATCAAAATGTAAACGGCACATACGCCCCGTGCAGGGCCATTTTTTTAAAGTAAACTCCCTGATAACAATGAAACTGTTCAGAGTTGCTTTCTGTTTTTCTTCCTTGAGGTAATTCCCATTGAAATGACGTTCTATCCAGATTTTTGTCAAACTTGGCTCAATTGATATTCATACATACGACATTTAAAAAATGCAATAACAAGATGGGGTCACCGTGCTTGTTTTCGCGCTGCATGCCTTTATTCTAAGTGTTTTTTTACCGAATTACGCGAGAAGAGTTCAAAACTTGATCAACCGGAAAATTTGTTGTTATACAGCAAAAGCTACTAAATATTACTGAAAACTTGAGACTACTTGTTTGTCCGGGATATAATCTTTTTGCACAGTCATTCTAATTGCTCTATCTTGCAAAGAAACGTAAGCAAATTGGACCGCTACAGTCATCACCTTGCACTCAGTCGTCTGGCTCCAAATGCAGTTTAACGTCATTTATATGTAAATACCATAACTTGTACAATCAAACTATTTTTCTCCTTAAAATATGTTTTCCTTGTACCTATTACGAGTAAATAAAACCATTAAAATGGGGAACACCATGCTCGTTTCTTCGTAACACGACGACAAAAGAACGGCAAAGGGGTAATTTCGACTTCAAAATGATCATTTTCCGCGCAAGAACTGGGGCGAGTTCCAAAACAACAACTTCTTAACCGAAAGCAGTTATCGTGATTTTGCTAAAAGCTTTTGAACAGCAATAGCGGCCTTTGTTGTCTCTCTCCAGATGACCGGCAAGAAACGCCGCCATCTTAATTCGAAGTCGCAATGTTATGCGAAGTATGAGATGCGCGGTGTAAAGTTAATTCAGCCTTTTTACAAAATCTGCTGGTATGAATTAAATTTTGGTTCACATTGAAAGTGGCAATTGTTACCCTAACCAAACAACATTTACTTGGACCTTCTTTGTAAATAGTGAATAGTGCAGTAACAATACCCTGATATGACTTTTTTCACTCCATCCGGGAAATAATCCACGCTGTGTTTTTTCATGTTCTCGTATATCTTTCTTAGTCTGGAATTCTGGCTATTTCTAAAGAAGTCCTCAATGCTGGTGTCTTTTAATGTTCCAAATGTGAATCCCTCTGGGGGGTCGACCAACTACAACAGAAAAGAAAAGAAAAGAAAAGGAGCCATTGTGCAGTTGCTTGATCAACAAGCTGGCTTGCAAATGTATGGCAAAGACGTCGCTGGCGATCTTGTTTCTATCAGGTAAACAAAGGCTTTCTTTCGATGCTTGTTAGTTTCTTTCAGAACATGGATAACTGCAACCTCGGTCCCATGCATGGCTCGGCAACTAAGCACATTTTGTTTTGCCTCCTCGTCATGCGCCGATCAACTCGAAACTTCAACATCCCCCCGCCCGGGCATTTGAACTTTTGAAGATTGGATCGTTCAAATTCCCGCCCCCTCGGCCCAAAATAGTGTTCAAATGTCCTACCCTATCGTTGGATTTGTCTGTCATACCCTACTAAAGAACAATCGTCGTCGGCTCCTGTGGTCTAAATAAAGCTTGTGTATAACATGCTAACACATGTTTCGTGACCCTTTATATGATGGTGCCGTTTTTACCAGACTTGAGCTACTACAAAAACACAATTTTAATATTGAAACTATTAAAAGTGACTTGAAAATTGAATTGATTAAGTCGGACAATGTCAATAAGCAAGTATAAGCTGCTCTAACCCCGAAACACGGCAAAGGTTGTTTAAGGAGGGAACTGTGTACTTATCAACAACAGAGCATAGAGAGTTTACGACTGCATGTATTTTAAATTGTTCAGTGTCGGTTGATTACTTCTAACAGAAACTTACAGCATTGAGAGCTTTAACAATGAAATGGAGGGTGTGAAAACGTACCATATTGTATTCACTCTATAGTATGACAAAGACGAATTACGCAGCCAAAATTCCTTTGCAGACAGCTTTTGAAGATCTTTTTTGTAAGCCAATCGCTCACAAATGCTATATCTCTTCCTTTAAACTCTTCCATTTTGTCCAAACAAGTGTTTTATACCTGTCAGCGACTTCGGCGCCCGAAAAAAAAATTGCTGACACTTCTGGTTCAATTTTCCCCACCCCACTCCCCGGGCAAAGAAGACAGTCTGTTGAAGTTTCGATTTGATCGGCGCATTAATGGAATGGTTGTTAACAATAAAAATTAATATATTGATATTACAAAGCGAAAAAAGACAAAAGTAAAATTTGAATTGAAAGGGAAATTTAACAAATGCGTAAGAAATTTGCTTTCCCCCAAAGAAGGAAAAACAAATATGAGGGATCACTATTGAAGGCGCATAGCCTTCGGTCATAGTAATAAGAAGATTCAAAGGATCAAACACTCGTTATCAGGTGCAGGGATGGCGCAGTGGTGAGAGCACTCGCCTCCCAACAATGTGGCCCGGGCTCGATTCCCAGACTCGGCGTCACGTGTGGGTTGCGTTTGTTGGTTCTCTTCTCTGCACCGAGAGGTTTTTCTCCGGGTCTCCGGTTTTCCCCTCTCCTCAAAAACCAACATTTGACTTGATTTAGGTTGATTGTTAATGTCAGTTTACCGTGTCGCCAATTAGTTCTCCAGCGCTAGAACGACTAGACACTTAAATAAAGATCCTTTCCTTTCCTTTGCCTTGAGATAACCCGACCTCGTTACCAGGATCTCACTTCTCTGCGTCCTTTGTCGTTGAGAAAGACCCTGGTTCAGGTTGGTCACGTGCTTCCCAAAATCTGGGAGATAAACCAAATATGTGTTAGGGGAGGGGAGGGGAGGCAAGGCAATGTAGGCCTTGTCATCATTGCTTTTGAGGGAATGTCAGCACGCATTTGATTTTGTGGTCAGACGAGCATCGACAAAACGTTTCACAGCAAGGTGTTATACGTACTACACATTGACTCGACGTCAGAGGCAAAAGGTTGTTGTCAAATCCATCAGACGCAACAGAAAATACACTCGCGTCGTTCGAATTTTCACCGGTGTCGGCCGTGTGAAGGTCTGGATTCAAGCTCAAGTGAGCAGTTGATGAAGAATGCTAATAGTTTTTACCGTACAAGAAAACAAGCGAAACGTTTATCCATGGGAAACAAACATGTTCATGCAGCGATGCGTTCGATTGTGAAATCCGGATTTAGATCTTAAAATCTTGACCTTCGGCGACAAAATCCGTTTTCAGACTTTGCGTTTGATTGGAAATCCTAAAATCCAGATTTTAAGATCTAATTTCGGATTTCTCAATCGAACGCACCCTGTATGAACATGTGCAGGTATTATATTTTGTTTTTTTGATTTCAAACGTTAAACAAAGTGATTCCTAAGTCGCAAACTTGTACAGCGAGTAGACAGTTTTGACTTATTTATATTTCAACAATCAACTGCGTGTAAATTGTTGTTGTAGAGAGTAAAGATAGTTTTACAACTGAAGTTCCCCCCACACTGTACACAGCTTAGCATTTAGTTTATAACACAAATCGTGAAGTATATTTTTAGCACCGGTAAAATAAAAGAGACATTTTATCAAGCAAACGTAGTGTTTGCTCAGTTCGGTGTATTGTTTTGTAACAGTGTATGTTCTGTAGAAGCAACATTAGCAACTAACGAATTCGAAATCAATTATTTTTGTGAAAGTCAGTTGCCACTAAATCGCCGCTGCTCGACATCAGAGGTCTTGACCGCTTTTGTGGGAATTCAGCTCCTGTGGGAATACATCATCAGCTCTTTTGCCTTTTTTCAAAATGTAAGGTAACATTATTTACTTTAAAAAATGTCGTCAACGAATACGCTAACGCCCAGCTGCGAGATTAAAATATAACGAAAACTCTACCCTTGTGGGAAAATGTTTGTCGGAGTGCCACGTAACCAGCCTGAACCACGGTCTGCCTTCTCAACGACAAAGGAGGCACATAAGAGAGGCCCTGGGAACGAGGTTGGAGATAACCCTGTCGTTTCTCTTTACAAGACTTACCTTTGGGTCTCCGATTCCTGACACGACATTGACCTCATCCACAGTAATAAGAGAAGCAAGTAAGTTTGCAGTGTATGAGCTCACTAGAATCAGACCCGCGAAGTTCGCTACCAACATTACAAAGGAAACTGAAAATGATTTGGCTTGAACTTTCGTGAGCGGCACCTGGAATATATTTCCATAAACGTACATTATAAATTCAAAGGGTAGAAGATGAGAACTTTTATGGTTTCTATAATATGATTTCTCAATCAACCATACAGACACCACGACAGTAAAAAATGCCGCTAAGCACGAAAACCAGAGATCTGTACTAAACGAGCTCATCAGTCTCATATCACTTATTGATTCCGCGAAATTTTCATTCTTTGATTTCGTTTTCTTGACGAGAAATATCAAGCCTGTGCCCATGTATGGAGTCGTGAAGTCGACGTAAGTTGAGCGTCCTTCGGTAATCGTTATAAACCCGAGCGCAAGATCGGCCGATCCTCGGGAAACATCGCCAATCATCCCGTTCATTTGATTGGTTTCTGGATCCACCGATCCATATTTCCCGTCGGCAACTAAATAAAGATCGAATGTAAACTTTTCCATTTCTTTTAGAATAATTAAAATGTCTATCATTGCGCCGTAACAACACTGCATTATTTTGGAATCGATCTTTGATGCCCTCATTTTATCTTCATCGCCACCCAATAGATCTTTATCACGCGATATGTACTTTTCACACGGAACTGAACCAGATGGACAGCTAGTGCCCAGCCTACTACTGTAGTCCACGCCATGAACAACTGTAAAGGGCGCATGATCGATAGAAACTATTCTCAAGTGACGAGGCCTCGGAAGGTCCTTTGGCAGGAAAGGCTCAAATATACGAGGGCCACTGCCTTGGTTCCACTGCGGGTAATCATGTCCCATGACGCACCAATGTAACCCTCCTTCAGGTGCCCTCATTGCTTTGACGATAGTGAATTGAAAAGCAATTCGCTCTCCGTGTGAACAGAACTGAACGGGTCCAGTTTCTCCAGGGAAACTCTGATTTATAATTTCCCTGTGAAGATTCAATTTATCATTAGTGATTAATGGGAAGAGGTCTCGCTTCTGGAATAATTTACCTATTTGTCGTTGAGAAAGGACAAGTTGGTCCCGCCTAGCTACAGAATCGTATTCAGGGTGGCATGTTAGGCGCTAGGCTTGTTTTTTATCCCGCGCGGCCGCAAGTAATTGACAAAGACACATTCATTCTAAGAGAGCTGAGTTATTGAGTGATTAGGCCACATACCTTAGCATAATGTAAGCTCTTAGGTTGGGAACAAGTTAAAATTAGTGAAGCCTTATGTTATCCCGGCATCAAACCACAAGGACTGAGGAGAAGCACTAGTAGTATAGCCTTCATTACTTTCTCTCACCTGTAAAGGCGTCTTTTAAAAGCATTAAAATGGTTTCCTTCTAAGCACTTCGGTTTTGAACAATGAGATGAACTGTCAAGAGAGTGCTTCAAGCCATTGGCAAGTAGCCTCACACAATCCTTTAACAATCCTCTGTACAGCTTTAACATCCCGTTTTTCTCAGTTTCTTGAGTTTTAAGAATCCCAATTGATCCCTCAGGGAAGTCTTTGGCTTCTGCACCAACAGCTTTATCGGTAAATACCCACACAAAATCTTGGTAGTGTATTTTAAAATTAAGGGTTCTAACCATCGACAGTATTTCAACGCTCTCGTTACTTTTGCAGTGGACGACAATCAAGTGGATGTCGCCTGCGTGAATGTCTTCTAAATGAGCGCTAAACTCTTCCACTGAAATACCTGAGTTGAGAACTAAGCACCGAGGTGATTTTCCCTGTGATCCATCACTTGATATGTACTGAGAAAGGTGCCAGAGAAAAGGGTCTTCCAGAGATGATTCGGTTGTAATGCAAGCGAATCTGCTTTCCTCGAACTCCATTATTAGGTCGGTGAGAACTCTGGCCTGTAAGTCCTCCGTGGGCAGCATTGATGCATACATTGCTCTTTCCTTGAAAAATATCAACAACAAAAAAACAGAATGTTTGTTTCAATCAATAAAAGTAATGATGATGATGATGATGATGATGATAGAGTTCATGGCGTATCTTTTTTATCCCCTGCCGTATTAGAATATTCGGAAGCTCTTACCGATTTGCAAAAGTACAATTGTGGAAAAAACTTTCAATTCATCTACAGTCTTGGCCAAAAGGCTTGAGAAGACCTTCCCATTTCCCGCCATCATTTGTGGCAGATTACGCCTAAGTTTGGTCCCCACCCACAACTACAGGTTTCCGTATTTTCTCTTTCCCCCCCCCCCCCTCCCCTGAACAATTTTGAAGACTATACTTTTGGAGGGTAGGTTAGGGGGGATCAATAGAATTATCCTTTTCTTTTAAAAAGAGCCCCATATGTTTTGATACACTTTATCCCACTGTCATCATTGTAGGTGACAGAGGGAACAAGAATCATTCGGTAAAACAATACCTTTATACTGTTCTGTTAAAACAAGTTACTGAAAAGAAGAGGAAAAGGAAGCAAAGAAACGAACCACGTTGTACTGAACGACCGAAAATCATAATGCATAATCAACTGAATAACTTCAAAGTTCTGTCTTCGCTTTGTCGTGATAACTGCAAATGGAAGCCATTTTGATTAAGATCAAGCTCAAACCCGCCAATGGAAAGAATAATTTACAAAGTGTCGCGACAAAAGTATTGATCAGAACACGTTTTCCATACAAGCATTGTTTGAGGAGAAAGCTGTCCATGTAATGCTTTTAGTGGTAATCATTCGTCTTCGAAAATGGAAATTTCTCGGACTGAAACTGTTACGCAAGCAGGCCTCTAGCTTTTAACGAGGAAGTCGTTTGCTTATTTTAAAATGCTCTTTTCTTTGCATTGGTTTCTGCTGGCATATCCGTTTTGCCCCGTAGCGTTTGCTTTTCTTTCTGTGAAGCAAAATAAAGCCGGTGCATCAATGCACTTGCAAATTTCCCTCCAAAGGAAATTTTTATCTACACGATAGTGAGTCGAGAATCGAAAGTCGATTTGAAAGTTAAACTGAAAAACAGCAATTCGTAATCAAATGTTATCATCGGCTTGAGGTCCCAAACCAATATGGTATGATATTCCCTGCCTGTCTAACCCCGTATAATCCGTTGTATTCTACCTGATGACCTTGCGCCTGTACGATTTGATCCTCAGTAGTTGTTTCGACAGGTTGCAAACTAGCACTGGTGTGCTATACAATAAGTGAATTCAAATAAGTGTTTACACATAAAGCTTCGTCAAATATTTACACGTTCCATTATCACGCATGTACCAACTGGCGTTATCAAACATTTTAGTGCTGAATTATGTATACTGCTTTCATTTGGAGAGGACTACTTGAATATCTTACCTGGTGCATGCTATAGACGACTTCCCTTAAACTTTGAAGTCCAATTATAGGAACAATACTTTTGCTTAATGCATCTACCAGTATTTGGTTTTTGCGTGATGGAAGAAAACTAAGAACTAAGCTAACGTTTCTGACGATTATGTCTTCTTCGATTTTTCTCCAAAATGAATATGGCGTATCCTTTACTTTCCATTCCAATGTAATTCCTTCGACATTATGGAGAGACGAATCCATGATACTTTCCTTCAAAAAAACATCGAAAGCTGAATTCAAATCCTCGCTTTGGCCTTGCTCGAGAACGAAAGCAATTTTCACCGCAGAATGATTTGATACTGAAGTTGTTGTACAAAACTGGAAGTAACTTCCGACCATAAAGTGAAGAAAAAACAAGATGCTTTCCTTTTTCGGGAACGATTTCCAAAACATCGTTAACATACTTGATATTTCGCCCAGATAGTAATCAAACTTCTGCAATGACAGGTTGTTGATTCAGGCCTTGAATCTTCACGGTGACTCTGCATGGCCGACGAATTCAAGTCAAGTTTGTCAACGACTTTCGCAGTAATTTTCCGCTCTGGTTTCGGATTCAGTTTAAGTGACGCGCTTTTTGAAGCCTGCTGATCAACAACCTCCAGTATAAGTGACGTTGAATAACTTATCTTGATGTCAGCTCCTTAATTACTCGTGTAACTATATAAGCATGTTGAAAAGTTGGTCTTCAACTACTATTGCATTTTTCCTCCAAGACATATGAAATTCCCAATGTTCGACTCCCTTCTTTCTCGGCTTGGTTTATTTAAAGAATCTATTTAATGTTAAAGCTCTCTGCTTGTTTAATACCGCATTTTTCCTACTGTCGCCGGAGAACTGACGTATAACAACTTAGCGTGCACAATCAATCAAACTGCGTCAGATATTTTTTCTCTTCAAAAAATGCCAATTGACGTTTTTATGCCAGCCTCAGTCTTCTTTTCTCAAAAAGCATCAACTTCATGAACTTGGCAGAATAATAATTTGGGGGCCATAGCTGTTCGAAAGCGCTCACTAAGCGCTTGTCCGAAGCAGTAAGTGTAACGCAATAAAAACAGATCATTAAAATAAGCAATGATTGCTTACTCGCTGCAATCTCTCGAAGATCCCTTTTAAATAAAAGAACCCTTTGATTTATTGTCCATCAATGAATTGTCCTTTGGAGGCAAAACTCAAATAAACCTAGTTGCCGATCTCTACAGTAACCACAGCACAGTGTACACCCATGTTCACATGAGGCTGTCATTTTTCCAAGAAGGAAAAGCAAAATTATTGTTATTTGCAAGAACATTCAATTTAAAATATTCCTCGTGCAGAGCGGAACTATAGTCTACACCCGGGTGGCAGATAAGAAAAGTCATCTCAAAATTATAATTTCCTGTAACGACCCTTGTGTTTGCACTTTTTGCTTAATTTTCGCATACTAATCAACTGCATACATCTATAAATAGGGCAACAAACAGGTTGTTGTCTTCTCAAGAAATTTCTAAGAAATAAGTTCAATAGAGTTCATTCCCGATATAATCAGGAAATAAATATTGTGACTATGGCAAAAAGTGTTCGAAATATTAATGTTAGCAAAACACCTGGCGTCGTTCTCACACTTCAAATTTACAAATTAAAAATGCGGTTTTAGGCTAATTTGTTCCGGTGTTAAGATAGATAGATAGATAGATAGATAGATAGATAAAATATTCTCTCCAACGAAGCAATATTTTTCCGCACTCTTGTAAACGTATATGCAACACAGCGTGGTTTTGTCCTCGGCGAGGCGTCATGTAGTGTTACCCGTGTGCAATAACCCAGTGTTTCCCTGCACCTTATTAATTTCCGACCAGTCTTTAATAGGCCCGGTTCAAAAGTCGAACTTTTCATACGCCGAATCAAATTCCTATTTGGGTCGACTCAAATGAATTTAATTCGACGTTGAGTCAGACGTAGAATTAAATGGGTCGAATTAAATGTTACTCTTATGACGTTTTAAGTCCAACATGGCGGATGATGAGTCGAGGATCCGGCAGTCTCGATCATTTTACATGATATCTATGCTTGGCAGAATCAGAAGGCGCCGTCCGTCATGAACCTGATGTCAAGACGGAGGCGCGTTTTAAGTACTTGCATTCTTTTACTGCTGGCACTGATCCAACGAAACGATGTCGTAGAACCTATTCGCACGTGTCGGCGGCTGTTGAGAAACAGTGGATGGTGGGACACTGTTTGGAACGACTACTCGGAAGCCAGATTCAATAAAACATTCAGGGTAACACGAGGAACATTTGTATATATTTTGAGTCAAATCAGAAACCAATTGGAAAGGCAAACTGTAACAGAAGATCATATATTCCCAGAGTTAAGACTTCCTATTTGCTTATACAGGTTAGGTACTGTAGGGGCGACTACTTTTACACCATTGCAGAAATGACAGGACTCAGGGTTTCAACCGTATGTACTATTGTACGAGAGGTTTCACAACCTATTATCGACTGTATGTGGGAAGAGAGTATTTCAAAGCACATGCCAAGATCTGAGGTTTTAAGAAGCAAATAAAGGACATAGATGAGCTATGGCAATTCCCCTACAGCTAGGCCGGTATTGATAGCTGTCATATTCCGATCAAGTGCCCCCCCCCCCCCCCCCCCGGGGAACTGCAGTCCAATAAGGAATATCATAAGTTTAAAAATTTCCATTCGATAGTTCCTATGGCTATGGTTGACTACCAGTATAGATTTGTGTGGGCCAGTCGTGGCTTCCCTGGAAATTCGCATGACGCTATAATATTTAAGTCCACTGACCTATGGTTACGTATTCAAACATTGGACAATCCGTGGATGGTGTGGCGGTGCCACCCATGACAGTTGGGGACTCTACCTTTCCTTTGTGCACTTGGCTCATAAAGCCATATACGAATGCTGTGCTTACTCCACAACAGAGACTTTAATTATAGATTGAGCCGAGTACATGTACGAATGGTAACTGAAGGTGCTTACGGGCAACTGAAAGGGAGGTGGAGGGTATTGTTGAGAAAGTGCAAGAGATGAGGTGCGCACAGCAACTCTTGCGTGCTTAATTCTTCACAATGTGTGCACTGACCGAGGGAACGCTGTATCGAAAAAGATTGATTTGACACTTGATTAAACACTTGAAACAAGAAATACAAGTGATAGAAACCGACGTTTCGATGCATCTTGCGCCATTATCAAGGTTACAAAGATAAAATGCGGTTTGTGAAAAGGCTAAGTTGAAACGAATTTGCATAAAAGAGTGCCAAGCTAATTACGTGAATACTTTAGGACGAAGAGAATCCGACTGTACATTCAATGCTGGTTTAAGATATTGAATACACAACATTTCATTAACAAGGCAGTCAAATTTGTTCGTGCATTTCTTGATTACATTGAAGCGTGCTAAGAAATTGTTCGGAACAGCAGTGTTATGTTCTTTGCAATAATGCCTTGATAATGGCGCAAGATGCACCGAAACGTCGGTTTCTATCACTTATATTTCTTGTTTCATGTATTTCTAAATCGTTTCTTATAAGATCTAAACACTCAAGCAAGAACTCGAGAGGAAGTAAGAAAGTTGCTGCAAGTGACGACCTGTTCAACTGTAAGACACTTCCAGTGAAGCACAAAAAGTAAGGAATGCCTTACGCAAGAAACTTTGGCTGGAGAAGAATACTGGAAACGTATTCATCACTCTTACCCAAGACTAGTTGCAAAAAGTTAGGGTTTGCCCTTTACAATGTACCTTGTGCGACAGTAGGGACGAGCTTCCACATCCACAGTTTTGTTATAGAGGCTTTTATTGTGAAAACTCAAATTTGTGTTGCAAATAATGAAGCAACCAGGTACAACAGACAACAAGAAAACTGGCTAAACCCGAAATTAATTAACACTTTCCTTACTGTCACTGTTTTCCTCAAATTTTGATTGATCATTAGTCAACACAACTTCATGCCGTCCAATTCAGATTACAATAATATTCGTGATTAAAAATTAAATAAGACAACCATTATGCATTCATCCAATATTGTTTCAGTCACTTGCATGATTACAGACCGAATTGGAATTAGTTCTTTTGACATTGCTAAGTTACAAACACGAAAAAAGAAAGGCTAAATTGGTAACTGTTTAGATTTTCTACAAGTTGAGGTGCATGGAAAAAGGACGAAGTGACTCTCAATGTCATTTCAAACTCTCTTTTGATTTCACAAGTAAACAAAAGACAATTTTAGAGGGGAGTCCTGTGGATGATCAGAGATCATCTGGGGCTTTTTTCTAGTTATCCCTTCAAATATATAATGATTTTCCATACTAAATTGAGTGAATCACTCAGCCTTCAACGCTACCTCACTCCTTTCAATCTGAATTGAATTATATGGTAATCTGCTTTTAAAATAACAAATCTAAACAGGTAAATCTACAGACAGCACTAACAGATAAGATAATGCCAAATGGGACAGCAAAAAGGAAGCATTTAGTCTAACAACTGAATCATGCTGATGAACAACAGCAAGTTGTAGGAATGACCCTTAAACTGTTTTTTTTTTTTTTGTAATTTGCATTTTCGATCTTCGGCAATTTCAAAACGTCATTGTTCATAAAACTTTGTTCCACTGATGTTGATTATTTTTATAGTTGCATTTGGGTAAAGGTTAACAGAGAAAAGGGTCATTACACTTCCTCACTGTTTTTGTTGTAATTTTATCAGTATTTATTTGTTATAATTATATAACATATAAAATAGTAAAAGGTAAAAACTGTTAAAATGTTTGACTAAACGTTTTCGATCTTGCGATCATCTTCAGAGTGATTAATTTGCATAAACCAACTGTTTTATATTTGTGGTTACGTAATACCTGTTCCCATGGGGTATAGAGTAAGGTGGAATGACTGGACTTGTTTATTTAGGACTGGTTTGAAGCGAGCGATGTAAAATGCCTCTTTTATTTTTCTCTTTGTCCATGAGTGAGCCGAAGTCAAAATGTCCCATGTGAATTTTTGTTCGGGGTGTTTCTTTAGGTGTTTGGCCGGTTCCGATTGTTTGTTTATATCGGAATGTTCGTTGACACGTACTTCCAGATTGCGTGCCGTTTCACCAATGTAAGCTTGATTACAAGTACACGTGCCTATGTATATTACGTGTGATGGATGAATGTTTTTGTCTTTGAGTTTGAAGAGAGTTTCGATCTTGCGTGTTTGCCACAAAATATGGAAGTTAAATGTCCATTTGATGTATTTGTTAAGTTTTGTCAAGAATTTCTTACTTTCAAATTCATTTCTCCTACAAAATGGTAATTGAATACCGATTTTTGTTCTTTCATCAAACCAGTGAACAGGGATAATCATCTCATCATCTCTTGCCGTTGGGTTTTCGAAATCGTTAATAACCTCATTAACGAATTTGGCGGGATATTCAGATCGGATGAAAGATTGTTTGATAGCTTGTACTTCTTCTTGCCAATTGGTGGCTATTCGTTTTGCCCTGTGGAGTGCACCTAGGATAGTGTTGCGTTTCCATTTATGTGGGATGGCCGATTTCCAGTGGACTTGTAGTTTCCCTGGTTTTTGGTGGACTTTAGTAATAAAATTTCCCTCTTGATGGGTAAAGGCGGTGTCCAGGAAGTGATCTGGGTTTTCTTCTACTGTAAACTTGATGTTTGGATGGTAACTGTTGAGATTTTCAAAAAGAATGTCCGGGGCATTGGCTTTCCTTTTTGTGCAACAGTCGTCTACATATCTGTTGTAGAAAGGAAGGTTTAAAGGTGTTACAACATCGGCTTTCAATTTTCACATGAAGATGTTTGCCAATGTGGGTGAAAGAGGGTTTCCCATGCTGCAGCCGTCTACTGGTTAGTACAGTTTCCCGTTGAAGGTGAAAGTGGTGCCTTTGGTGACTCTTTCTAGAAGCCTTTTGAAAATTGGCCTTGGTGCGATCTGGGGCAGTTTCTGTTGGTTATAAATTTGATCGATGATATGGTTGATGGTTTCGTCCAAGGGGATTTCAGTGAACAAGGATGTGACATCATAGGAGACAACAATTTCATCTTCTTCAATCGTTTGATCGTTGAGTTTATCCGCAAAATCAAGTGTGTTCTTAATAGTGTGATGATTCTCCGCGAGAGCGTAACCACAAATATAAAACAGTTGGTTTATGCAATTTAATCACTCTGAAGATGATCGCAAGATCGAAAACATTTAGTCAAACATTTTAACAGTTTTTACCTTTTACTATTTTATAATTTTACCGGCGAAATGCATATATATATAACATAAATTTCTTTACATGTGATAATAAGTCCTCGGTAACATTTCCAGGAGCTACGATATATAGAAGAGGATGGGTTCATTTGACTATTACATCCTACATTGGAATTGGACTGTAACAAATAACCTGTAAAATTGACATTTCTTGTTCCCTGGATTGTGCCATTTCTGATCTCATCAACTCAATTAACTCTTTAGTGGGATCATTCTTTACAACATCTTTCATAAGGTTAAGCTTCTAAATTAGTACATGTACTAGCAACATCCTCTTTTTTGCTGATTTTCTTCTACCTTTGACCTTTTAGGAACAAAAATTTTTAATTTGTACCTGTTCTTGACTCTGTATATTCTTCATACCCTGGGGATGAATTTGCATCATCATTTTTACCCCTATCTACCCCTATTTACCCCTCTGAAGATGAAGGTTCCACTGCATGCTCAGGCTGGCATGAATCCCTGGTCTGTACAACAGGAAAAAGCTGGTTAAACCACTTCCCTAATTCTCCTTCTACCTGAAAATATTCAATGCCAGTTGATGTTTTAATTGGACATCAGGGCTGCTTGTTACTGGGTTGCAAACCCAGTCGGAAATTAGGTAGATTTCCGTTTTTTTTTTTTTAGTATTTTTTTCCGTGTCGGTAAAAGTCTTGCCTGTCACTCCCCTGGTAAGTGGTATCTTTGTGCATAGAGCCTTCTGCGCGTATTTTCTTAGGATCGAGAGGGTAGTGGAACTGCGTAGATTTCTCTAGTGGACACAGTAGAATCATTAACTTAGCCTGCAATGGCGTCGAAAGTAATGTAACGCGAATGGCGTTTTAGTGGTTCCTTAAACAAAATATACCCGTATGGAGCTCAATAATGGAAAGTCAGTTGGATAAACTACGCAGGCGGTGAAAACCAACACCTGGAATCTCAAAAGCGACGAGTAATGGACTTCGACAACAATCTGTCGCCCGTCGAGCAGAAATCAGAGTGAGCTGCATTTCTAAAATAATATTTACCAAGTGTGCTGTTATGTAGAACACTGAAACCAAATGGAAAATTCTCTGGTAACTTGTGGGTTCAACAAAGACAGAGAACGAATCGAACACCTTAAGTGGATCTGTGATCAAATAGGAAGGGGTTTTTGCCTCTAATAGCAAATATGTTGTTTGTTTCAAAAAATTGTTCGCTGGAAAAGGTGGCCTTTATGAAATCATCATGTTTTATGATATGTGTGCTGGATAGTTTTTATGGCAATAGTAAAGCATTTTCTTGTTATTCAAGGAAAATGTTCTTCAGGAAAGGGTTTGAACCTGAAGTAATTTGACACGATTGAGTTTCTTGTCTTCACGCACGCAATGAAATAGGAAGACGTTTTCGCCTCAAAGACCAAATATGTTGTTTGTTTCAAAAAATTGTTCGCTGGAAAAGGTGGCCTTTATGAATTCATCATGTTTTATAATATGCGAGCTTAACTGGATAGTTTTTATGGCAATAGTAAAGCATTTTCGTGTCAAAATAAGGTTAGCGTTTTTCTGTTGTGCTAACTTAATTAAATATAAATATACATTCTGCCTCGTGAGTTTGTTATTCTCGTTAACCAGCAATGGAAAGTCATTGCAACGCGAATGGCGTTTTAGTGCATCTTATGTTGTTTGTTTCAATAAAATGTTTCGGTGGAAAAGGATTCTGTGATATTTTCTGCCTTTGTGAATTATAATATCATGTTGTGTATTGAATTTTCGAGCTTAAGGTTGAAACGTGATACGGGAGGATATTTTTAGTATTGCTGTGTAAGCAGGAAAGGTTTCATGAAAATAAACAGGTCTGTTGGAAGTGTGCTTGAGTTTCAACAAAATGAGCCCCAAAATCAGCAAAAAATTGTTACGCCGGTGAATAATAAAGTAGCTGCTATTTCCAAAATGATGGAATTACCTGGTGATAAATAACCTCGTCTTGGAGAGTAAATTTTTGACTTTGCAGAAACAATGGTGGGCGATTGTGATCTTTGTTTTGACTTCGCTCATTTCATTGTCAAACTTTATAACACTTGACAGAAAAAGAAACTTACTAAAACCCGGTATCTTGCCATCATTTGACACAGATACTTCACTGTTTGGCGAGTAAACATGCCGCGGTAACTTAATCACGGCGCCCGCTGAATTCCGGCCATGCCACTTTCGATTTTGCGATTTATTTGAACATAGCAAAAATCTCCCAAAATGTTTGTCGCTGATCGTAACTGTTTATATTCCATATTCACGGTTCAAAATTAATGTTGTTTTCATGTCGTAAATATGTTATTCTCGAGCGATCGTCCTGGAAACTTCCTTCTGCTCTTTCTAAAAACTGTGTATCAATATTTATTTACTTGTGCATCAATATTTGTTTTTGCATAAAGCAAGCTAACAAAATCTGTAACTTGCTGAGTTCGCATTTGTTAGCGTTAATAGTATTTTCGGTCCGACACTTCTCTTTTATATTATTTCGGTCTCCCATCCAAACACTAACCCCGCCCGAGAGGGCATAACTTCAGTGAACTTCGGTATTACAAAGCTGTCAGATGCTCAGAGGGCACGCTTAAACTTGTGGTGAAAAGAAGTTTGTCAACATGTCAGCCCAGAAGCCAATGTTTCTCACTTCCCATTTATTTTCTTCAATCTTTCTGGGTTCAGTACTTTGCTAGTAACCACATGTCTTCTCAGACTATTTACCCAAAACTTCTACCATGGCACTACAATGATAGACAATACCAAAACAATATCGTGCACTGTTAGAGCTACATATTACGCAAGGACAGGTATGTTTCGTCGTACGAACGTGTGAGGACCTGTGAGCCAAAGGGCCTCGTCTGGTATGACTTCTTAATGACCCCCCAACTTGAAAAAAATTGTCTGGAACGGTGCACGTACCACAGGCAACCCAGTGTACCCTCACGGAGGGTCTAGTTTACATTTGCTTATACATTTCTTAAATTTAATTCTGAACTGATTGACGTTAAAAGTAATCTGAT
>NC_090879.1:33425008-33427508 GCF_036669935.1 Montipora foliosa
CCTACTATTTACAGTGTAGATAACTGTTCCCATTGTAGATAGTTGTTTCTACTGTCAACAGTGTAGACAGCTGTTCCTACTGTAGACAGTGTATATAACTCTTCCTACTGTAGACAGTGTAGATATCTGTTGTTACTGTAGAGTGTAGATAGCTGTTCCTACTGTAGACAGTGTACATGTAGATGACTGGTCCTACTCTAGAGGGTGTACATAACTGTTCCTATCGTAGACAGTGTAGATAACTGTTCCTACTGTAGACAGTGTAGATAACTGTTCCTACTGAAGACAGTGTACATAACTGTTCCTACTGTAGACAGTGTAGATATCTGTTCATACTGTAGACAGTGTATGTAGATAGCTGTTCCTACTGTAGACAGTGTAGATAACTCTTCTTACTGTAGACAGTGTAGATAACTGTTCCTATTGTAGACAACTGTTCCTACTGTAGACAGTGTAGATAGCTGTTCCTACTATAGACAGTGTATATAATTATTCCTACTGTAGACAGTGTAGACAACTTTTCCCATTGTAGACAGTGTAGGTAGCTGTTTGTACTGTCGACAGTGTAGACAGCTGTTCCTACTGTAGACAGTGTATAAAAATAAATTTATAATTGTTCCTACTGTAGACAGTGTAGATAACTGTTCCTACTATAGACAATGTATATATTGCTACTACTATAGACAGTGTATATCATTGTTCCTACTGTAGACAGTTTAGATAGCTGTTCCTACTGTAGATGGCGTAGATAGCTGTTCCTACTGTAGACAGTGTAGATAGCTGTTCCTACTGTAGACAGTGTAGATAGCTGTTCCTACTGCAGACAGTGTAAATAAGTGTTCCTACTGTAGACAGTGTAGATAACTGTTCCTACTGCGTCTTGTCGCAGCGTCTTGTTTTGCAAGTACAGTGTACACACGGAGCGACTTGTCGGTAAGGGGTCCTTTAATCAAGCCTCTTTTGCACATAGTTTTAAACAAAAAAATGTGCCTGGAGGCTCAACTCCAATAGGGTCCATTGCCAGTAGCAAATCTAATCTGGAAATGGAGTAGCCAGTGGTAGCTCACAATATTAGTACATTGTATAATTATTTATCAGGTAGTGGGGAGTTCCAACTGATTTGCAATCAGTCACTTAGTTCAATTATACAGCAGGCACTGGCACGCCTGCTACATTTAGAGGAAAAATTTCTTGACACGTCAACTAGTACTAGTCTACTGTTCTCTTGAGATTCTGTCCTGATGTGAGCAACAGGCATCGCAAGGGTTCTTGAGCACAAATTTCAACTAAAGCATCAAGCAGACGTCATTACAGCGGGCATTTGCAACATTTGAAACTCCGAAGGGGAGGGTTAGGTTCTGGAACTCTCCCCTTAAGCCCATGATTAGACGTGATGTGAAACAAATCTGATACAACTCATAGTGCAATTTGCAGATTTTTTTCTAACCTTCATCAAACATTTGGATGCATCAGTCAGTCATACTGTGCAAACGAAGCCTCATTACAGCCTAGTACTATACAAATAACACATGAAGGTTTATAATCTTATGAGAAAAAAGTGCTACGTCAGATATGAAAACAACCAAAGAAACCACCCAGAATATGTGGTATACAATGTACACAGTATAAACTAGTAGACCATAATAAAATGAATGAACTAAAAAGAAAAGCAAGTGAACAGCAGGGAGACTGATCGACCTAAAATGACCAAAATCTCCAGTCAAAAAACCTCCCCATGATACCCTAGGAGCCTCTATCATGCCGTCAGAATATTAATTTGACTAATTAATTCGATCACTCAACCATCAGAAATTACAATACAGGTATATCACTAAAATAATCAAAAAAGCAAGATGTTAAGACAGGTTTATGTTTTAATTCCTATATCTAGGTCAGTGTTTTTCTACTTCTACTGTTTACTCCAGGGTTCATGTTCATTAAGCAGTCTGCACTTCATAGTCAGTTTGTGTTTCTTTGCCCCATTTTGAGTTCAAGCACCGGCGTTTCTAAAACGAGGGTAAGGGTAAGACCAAGGGTCAGGGTAAGGGTAAGGATACGAATACAGAAAGTATCTTAAAAATGCATAAAAGCTAACCTTAAACTTTTGTTTTAAGGTTAGCTTTTATGCATGTTTAGGATACTTTTTGTATTCGTATCCTTACCCTTACCCTGACCCTTGGTCTTACCCTTACCTAGAAACGCCAGTTCAAGCACCCAGTCTGATTCCATGACTTGTTTGTAGTTTCACTCTAAACAGCCGAGAGAGTTAGCCTTAATTTTTAAAGTTCCATTAGTTATATTAAATATTTTTGTACAATTTGCGTATCACTGAGTTACAACTGCAATATGGTTAAAATTCTCTCACACTTAATGATTATTTAACATTAAATTTTGACCTCTTTGTTCCTGCTCGAGTTTTCCTCAGAAATATTTAGCTATTCCCTTTTTTCCTGATAATAGTCTTTAGCTTGAAATGATAGTTCTGCAATACATTAATGTT
>NC_090879.1:33437508-33450008 GCF_036669935.1 Montipora foliosa
TAAACGGAGGAAAACGGTCCGATCCACGCAAAGTTGACCATTTTGGGTTTGTAGCACTGATACACACTCCTAAGAACTTCAAGTTCGAGAATTGTTAGCTTTTATAAAATGTTGAATTTTCTTCACCCTTCATGCAATTTTCATGAAATTTTGAGTGAACAAGACGTGGGACATGCGCTGTCCCTAGTCCGCGCTTGTTGTCACAAATACATGCCAAACAAAAAATCGGTCGTTCCGCCCTAGTTCTCTGCAGGCAGCGACTAATATTCTTTCGATTTAATCTGTGGACGAACCTGGCCGGCCAGACCCGTCGGTTTGCAAAGAAAAATCAACACTCAACTTGAAGAAATACTTGCATTACAATCCCTGCATTCTTCTAGAGGAGTATATATCAACCTCATCCTCGAGTTAATTTGAAGTAATTGTAGAGTTAGTCCTTCCAAACACAGGGTGAAATAAGACGTTTCCGTATTGCGGAAAACTTGCGGAAACTTGATAGTTCAAATTTCCGTCGAATTTCCGCAAAGCGGTTTCGACGGGAAACATGAAAGAGGAAAATGTGGTCGACATTGCTCGTTTCCGCAACGTTTCCGTTAGCTGAAATGTACAAGACCGTATCAGTCGCGTTTCCGCGGACAATTTTCTTCGGAAATTTGGTAGCGTTCAACTCCGGTTGTTTTCATTTTAAGAAGGCGATGTGCTGCCAATGATTTCTTGGTAACAGCGCTGTTTTGATCAACAACGCTCATAAGACACTCATAATGATGTTCTGATGTGACTTCTCAGACGGTACTTAAGGCTGTCCATCTGACCAAAACAGGCCAGGGGCAAAACAGACTATACAGACAAAAGTTTTAAGAATTTTATTAGTTTAAACTTTCTCGGAGCGTGTAGTTCTTATCATTGTGAACAAATAAATGATTCATCTGAAGTACGCGGCAGTTCAATTTCTCATCGTGGAGCCGATCATTGGTTTTAATGGCAACCTCATTTTCCTTTGACACGATTCAGATCAAGGTTTTTACTGACGAACTTTTTGATGATGGAGAAAAAAGGGCAGGTAAACAAAGCCAACTGGAATAGTAAGTTGTGGTCATGGCAGTCTCATTCACAGGGGTGCACTCTTATTTTCTCATAAGAACATATTCTTTTAGAATATCGAGGCTGAAATTTGGGAAATTTTAAAAATATTTTAATATACCCAAGGCTGAGATTTTTCCCACCAAAACGAAAGAACCTGCTCTAGCTATTGACAAATGTCAGTGCTAATGACAGTGTAATCACGAGTGCAAACGTGCTTGATTATGGTTTTCCAGATCTAAATATATTACGTATGTAAAACAGTAAACAAATTTTAAAGCAAAATTGAATTCTAATTAGCAATATCAGATGGAGTTTTACAGCAGAAAAACGCACCACTCGAGCAATACTCTATCGGATTACTCCAAACGCCATCGACTACGCGGTATCCAGGGCGCGCTGAGAGCGATAAGTTTCAAACGCGCTGCCGGCCCCGTATTAATTACAGAAAGGGATAAAGTAAAGAAAATCTCTCTAACGTACCTGGACAACAGGGTTCTCATTAAGTGCCGGCAGCCGGCTAAAAAACCGGCTACTTTAAATTTAGAGCCGTCTACTTTTCGGTCATAAACTTGCTATAAACAAGTGGCACTCGCTTCTCCCGCCGCCTACTTTTATATTTAAGCCGTCTTCTCCAAAACTTATTGAGAACCCTGGGACAACTATTGCGATGAATGACAGTCTACAAATTGAAAATGTATGAAAATTAAACTTCTAGGAATCCACAGAAAGTAGTATATAATCACCATTTGATGGACCGATACAAATACCCAAACAGCTCGAAAGTTCCTGGGGATTTTCTGCCGCATGCTGGCATGCCTCGTTTTAAAAGCGAAAGAAATATAAGGTCGCATGCGTGCCTCGTTTTGACTTTGGTCAAAGTACGGGTCGAATCGCGCGCCTTTTTGAAACTTCATTGATAGCATTTGTCGCTTTTATTCCGTTTAAAAGTTAGTATTCTAGTGATAACATGAGTGAGGAGAGCCAGAGACAGGTAGATAATAATGAGACACCTAATCCGATGAAGAGTGTGCTTGATGAGTTGGCAAAACTCAGGAAAGAAAACGAGCGTCTGAACGGTCGGTTGGACGAGCTTGTTCAGAGTGTTCAACAGCCAAGCGCAAGAAAGAGTCTTTTTAGCAAGAAACGGATGCAGCCAACTGTAGACCCTAGTTGTTCGGTAAGTACAGTTTAAACTTATTTTTCCTGTTTCCATGACATATCAATATATATCATCCAAAAAAAAATTTTTCATCTGACCGATTTGTGTTATCGATCGACTCGCCCATATTCGATAATGATTTGTTGTGTTCATTATTTACGATTCGGTCGGTTTAAAATGAGGGGTAAGCTCATCAACCTCTTGCATTTTACTGTATCACAAATTAATCAGTTTTGATTTGAAAAATGCCGGTAGCGAAGGCATTTTATTCACATAGAAAACGCTTTTGGGAAAGGTTCACCGCGGGACATTTGAAATTGGCAGCCGTAATTAAAGCAAATTTTCATGCATCGTACATTCCAGTAATTCAGTGTGGTTAGGCCACATATACAGAACCGATGAAATAAATGTTTTGTGAAGTTATAAATTCTGTTTTTGTAGGATGCAGTTAGAAAGACGTATAAAGAATTAAAGAAACAAAAAAAAGATTTTGATGGCTTTAAAACAGATGTCAGGTTAGCAAAATTTGTTTCATAATTTTATGTAACTATGTTATTCTCATAATGATCATCCCACAGTGAAGAGTTTGGAACTGAGCTGTAAACTGAGATAACAGGTTCATTGAATGAGAATAATAAGCAACCATCATTGGCACAAGAAGAGTCATACATCATTTTATAGTGAAATATTTATCAACTCTTAAATTTTCATTAAGCTACAAACACCAGGATAAGAGATTTATTTGATAACAAAAGCAACCTTCATTGACACAAGTAAGATGCCCATCTTTAAATGAATGAAATGGTGCATGTATTAATTCAGGGTTGTCACTAGTAAGTAAGATGCCCATCTTTGAGTGGGAAGTCACAATTCTATGTACATGTATCCATCTTTGAGTGGACAAAATGGTGCTTGTGTCAATGATACTTTCATTTTCCAAATGTCACAAGGAGATCAACTAGACAATTAAATTTTTACAGTGATATCATCACGTTTCACTTCAACTTGTTGTTTAGCTTTAAACACTAGTATAATTATGAGCTTTATTCAATGCCAAAACGAACCTTCATTGACACAAGTAAGACGCCCATATTTATCCATCTTTGAGTGGACAAAATGGTGCTTGTGTTAATGAAACTTCCAATTTTATGAATGCCAGAGTAGGTCAACTAGACAATTTTACAGTGATATCATTATGTTTCGCTTCAACTTGTTGTTTAGCTTCAAACACTAGTATATGAGCTTTATTCGATGGGAAGAGGAACCTTCATTGACACAAGTAAGACGCCCATCTTTGAGTGGGAAGTTGCAATTCTATTTATCCATCTTTGAGTGGACAAAATGGTGCTTCTGTTAATGATACTTCCAATTTTATGAATGCAAGGAGGTCAACTAGACAATTTTACAGTGACATCATTATGTTTCGCTTCAACTTGTTGTTTAGCTTCAAACACTAGTATATTATGAGCTTTATTCGATGGCATTAGGAACCTTCATTGACACAAGTAAGACGCCCATCTTTGAGTGGGAAGTCGCAATTCTATTTATCCATCTTTGAGTGGACAAAATGGTGCTTGTGTTAATGAAACTTCCAATTTTATGAATGCCAGAAGTAGGTCAACTAGACAATTTTACAGTAATATCATTATGTTTCGCTTCAACTTGTTGTTTAGCTTCAAACACTAGTATATGAGCTTTATTCGATGGCAAGAGGAACCTTCATTGACACAAGTAAGACGCCCATCTTTGAGTGGGAAGTTGCAATTCTATTTATCCATCTTTGAGTGGACAAAATGGTGCTTCTGTTAATGATACTTCCAATTTTATGAATGCAAGGAGGTCAACTAGACAATTTTATAGTGATATCATTATGTTTTGCTTCAACTTGTTGTTTAGCTTCAAACACTAGTATAATTATTATGAGCTTTATTCGATGGCATTAGGAACCTTCATTGACACAAGTAAGACGCCCAGCTTTGAGTGGGAAGTTGCAATTCCATTTATCCATCTTTGAGTGGACAAAATGGTGCTTGTGTTAATGATACTTCCAATTTTATGAATGCCAGAAGTAGGTCAACTAGACAATTTTACAGTGATATCATTATGTTTCGCTTCAACTTGTTGTTTAGCTTCAAACACTAGTATATGAGCTTTATTCAATGGAAAGAGGAACCTTCATTGACACAAGTAAGACGCCCATCTTTGAGTGGGAAGTTGCAATTCTACTTATCCATCTTTGAGTGGACAAAATGGTGCTTGTGTTAATGATACTTCCAATTTTATGAATGCCAGAAGTAGGTCAACTAGACAATTTTACAGTGATATCATGTTTCGCTTTAACTTGTTGTTTAGCTTCAAACACTAGTATATGAGCTTTATTCGATGGGAAGAGGAACCTTCATTGACACAAGTGAGACGCCCATCTTTGAGTGGGAAGTTGCAATTCTATTTATCCATCTTTGAGTGGACAAAATGGTGCTTGTGTTAATGAAACTTCAATTTTATGAAAGCCAGAAGGAGGTCAACTAGACAATTTTACAGTGATATCATTATGTTTCATTTTAACTAGTTGTTTGGCTTGAAACACTAGTATATGAGCTTTATTCGATGGCATTAGGAATCTTCATTGACACAAGTAAGACGCCCATCTTTGAGTGGGAAGTCGCAATTCCATTTATCCATCTTTGAGTGGACAAAATGGTGCTTGTGTCAATGATACTTTCATTTTCCAGATGCCGCAAGGAGATCAACTAGACAATTAAATTTTTACAGTGATATCATCATGTTTCACTTCAACTTGTTGTTTAGCTTTAAACACTAGTATAATAATGAGCTTTATTCAATGCCAAAAGGAACCTTCATTGACACAAGTAAGACGCCCATCTTTGAGTGGGAAGTCGCAATTCTATTTATCCATCTTTGAGTGGACAAAATGGTGCTTGTGTTAATGAAACTTCCAATTTTATGAATGCCAGAGTAGGTCAACTAGACAATTTTACAGTGATATCATTATGTTTCACTTCAACTTGTTGTTTAGCTTCAAACACTAGTATATGAGCTTTATTCGATGGGAAGAGGAACCTTCATTGACACAAGTAAGACGCCCATCTTTGAGTGGGAAGTTGCAATTCTATTTATCCATCTTTGAGTGGACAAAATGGTGCTTCTGTTAATGATACTTCCAATTTTATGAATGCAAGGAGGTCAACTAGACAATTTTACAGTGACATCATTATGTTTCGCTTCAACTTGTTGTTTAGCTTCAAACACTAGTATATTATGAGCTTTATTCGATGGCATTAGGAACCTTCATTGACACAAGTAAGACGCCCATCTTTGAGTGGGAAGTCGCAATTCTATTTATCCATCTTTGAGTGGACAAAATGGTGCTTGTGTTAATGAAACTTCCAATTTTATGAATGCCAGAAGTAGGTCAACTAGACAATTTTACAGTAATATCATTATGTTTCGCTTCAACTTGTTGTTTAGCTTCAAACACTAGTATATGAGCTTTATTCGATGGCAAGAGGAACCTTCATTGACACAAGTAAGACGCCCATCTTTGAGTGGGAAGTTGCAATTCTATTTATCCATCTTTGAGTGGACAAAATGGTGCTTCTGTTAATGATACTTCCAATTTTATGAATGCAAGGAGGTGAACTAGACAATTTTATAGTGATATCATTATGTTTTGCTTCAACTTGTTGTTTAGCTTCAAACACTAGTATATTATGAGCTTTATTCGATGGCATTAGGAACCTTCATTGACACAAGTAAGACGCCCAGCTTTGAGTGGGAAGTTGCAATTCCATTTATCCATCTTTGAGTGGACAAAATGGTGCTTGTGTTAATGATACTTCCAATTTTATGAATGCCAGAGGTAGGTCAACTAGACAATTTTACAGTGATATCATTATGTTTCGCTTCAACTTGTTGTTTAGCTTCAAACACTAGTATATGAGCTTTATTCAAGGGAAAGAGGAACCTTCATTGACACAAGTAAGACGCCCATCTTTGAGTGGGAAGTTGCAATTCTATTTATCCATCTTTGAGTGGACAAAATGGTGCTTGTGTTAATGATACTTCCAATTTTATGAATGCCAGAAGTAGGTCAACTAGACAATTTTACAGTGATATCATGTTTCGCTTTAACTTGTTGTTTAGCTTCAAACACTAGTATATGAGCTTTATTCGATGGGAAGAGGAACCTTCATTGACACAAGTGAGACGCCCATCTTTGAGTGGGAAGTTGCAATTCTATTTATCCATCTTTGAGTGGACAAAATGGTGCTTGTGTTAATGAAACTTCAATTTTATGAAAGCCAGAAGGAGGTCAACTAGACAATTTTACAGTGATATCATTATGTTTCGCTTCAACTTGTTGTTTAGCTTCAAACACTAGTATATGAGCTTTATTCGATGGCAAGAGGAACCTTCATTGACACAAGTAAGACGCCCATCTTTGAGTGGGAAGTTGCAATTCTATTTATCCATCTTTGAGTGGACAAAATGGTGCTTCTGTTAATGATACTTCCAATTTTATGAATGCAAGGAGGTCAACTAGACAATTTTACAGTGACATCATTATGTTTCGCTTCAACTTGTTGTTTAGCTTCAAACACTAGTATATTATGAGCTTTATTCGATGGCATTAGGAACCTTCATTGACACAAGTAAGACGCCCATCTTTGAGTGGGAAGTCGCAATTCTATTTATTCATCTTTGAGTGGACAAAATGGTGCTTGTGTTAATGAAACTTCCAATTTTATGAATGCCAGAAGTAGGTCAACTAGACAATTTTACAGTAATATCATTATGTTTGGCTTCAACTTGTTGTTTAGCTTCAAACACTAGTATATGAGCTTTATTCGATGGCAAGAGGAACCTTCATTGACACAAGTAAGACGCCCATCTTTGAGTGGGAAGTTGCAATTCTATTTATCCATCTTTGAGTGGACAAAATGGTGCTTCTGTTAATGATACTTCCAATTTTATGAATGCAAGGAGGTCAACTAGACAATTTTATAGTGATATCATTATGTTTTGCTTCAACTTGTTGTTTAGCTTCAAACACTAGTATATTATGAGCTTTATTCGATGGCATTAGGAACCTTCATTGACACAAGTAAGACGCCCAGCTTTGAGTGGGAAGTTGCAATTCCATTTATCCATCTTTGAGTGGACAAAATGGTGCTTGTGTTAATGATACTTCCAATTTTATGAATGCCAGAGGTAGGTCAACTAGACAATTTTACAGTGATATCATTATGTTTCGCTTCAACTTGTTGTTTAGCTTCAAACACTAGTATATGAGCTTTATTCAATGGAAAGAGGAACCTTCATTGACACAAGTAAGATGCCCATCTTTGAGTGGGAAGTTGCAATTCTATTTATCCATCTTTGAGTGGACAAAATGGTGCTTGTGTTAATGATACTTCCAATTTTATGAATGCCAGAAGTAGGTCAACTAGACAATTTTACAGTGATATCATGTTTCGCTTTAACTTGTTGTTTAGCTTCAAACACTAGTATATGAGCTTTATTCGATGGGAAGAGGAACCTTCATTGACACAAGTGAGACGCCCATCTTTGAGTGGGAAGTTGCAATTCTATTTATCCATCTTTGAGTGGACAAAATGGTGCTTGTGTTAATGAAACTTCAATTTTATGAAAGCCAGAAGGAGGTCAACTAGACAATTTTACAGTGATATCATTGTTTCATTTTAACTAGTTGTTTGGCTTGAAACACTAGTATATGAGCTTTATTCGATGGCATTAGGAATCTTCATTGACACAAGTAAGACGCCCATCTTTGAGTGGGAAGTCGCAATTCCATTTATCCATCTTTGAGTGGACAAAATGGTGCTTGTGTCAATGATACTTTCATTTTCCAGATGCCGCAAGGAGATCAACTAGACAATTAAATTTTTACAGTGATATCATCATGTTTCACTTCAACTTGTTGTTTAGCTTTAAACACTAGTGTAATTATGAGCTTTATTCAATACCAAAAGGAACCTTCATTGACACAAGTAAGACGCCCATCTTTGAGTGGGAAGTTGCAATTCTATTTATCCATCTTTGAGTGGACAAAATGGTGCTTGTGCTAATGAAAGTTCCAATTTTATGAATGCCACAGGGAGATCAACTAGACAATTTTACAGTGATATCATTACGTTTCATTTCAACTAGTTGTTTGGCTTGGAACACTAGTATATGAGCTTTATTCGATGGCATTAGGAACCTTCATTGACACAAGTAAGACGCCCATCTTTGAGTGGGAAGTTGCAATTCTATTTATCCATCTTTGAGTGGACAAAATGGTGCTTCTGTTAATGATACTTCCAATTTTATGAATGCCAGGAGGTCAACTAGACAATTTTACAGTGACATCATTATGTTTCGCTTCAACTTGTTGTTTAGCTTCAAACACTAGTATATTATGAGCTTTATTCGATGGCATTAGGAACCTTCATTGACACAAGTAAGACGCCCATCTTTGAGTGGGAAGTCGCAATTCCATTTATCCATCTTTGAGTGGACAAAATGGTGCTTGTGTTAATGATACTTCCAATTTTATGAATGCCAGAGGTAGGTCAACTAGACAATTTTACAGTGATATCATTATGTTTCGCTTCAACTTGTTGTTTAGCTTCAAACACTAGTATATGAGCTTTATTCAATGTGAAAAGGAACCTTCATTGACACAAGTAAGACGCCCATCTTTGAGTGGGAAGTCGCAATTCTATTTATCCATCTTTGAGTGGACAAAATGATGCTTGTGTTAATGATACTTCCAATTTTATGAATTCCAGAAGTAGGTCAACTAGACAATTTTACAGTGATATCATTATGTTTCGCTTCAACTTGTTGTTTAGCTTCAAACACTAGTATATGAGCTTTATTCAATGACAAGAGGGAACCTTCATTGACACAAGTAAGACGCCCATCTTTGAGTGGGAAGTCGCAATTCCATTTATCCATCTTTGAGTGGACAAAATGGTGCTTGTGTTAATGATACTTCCAATTTTATGAATGCCAGAAGTAGGTCAACTAGACAATTTTATAGTGATATCATTATGTTTCGCTTCAACTTGTTGTTTAGCTTCAAACACTAGTATATGAGCTTTATTCGATGGGAAGAGGAACCTTCATTGACACAAGTGAGACGCCCATCTTTGAGTGGGAAGTTGCAATTCTATTTATCCATCTTTGAGTGGACAAAATGGTGCTTGTGTTAATGAAACTTCAATTTTATGGAAGCCAGAAGGAGGTCAACTAGACAATTTTACAGTGATATCATTACATTTTGCTTCAACTTGTTGTTTAGCTTCAAACACTAGTTTAAGAGCTTTATTCAAGGACAAAAGCAACTCTTGAGTTAATTTTTTTCCGTTGTCAGGCTACATAAACCTTATACTATCCACAACTCCTTGATTTGCTCTGACGAAGGGCTAACGCTGGAAACGTCAGGTGGTTAATATTGTGCAGTGGTCAATTTACATTTATTTATCAACTCAGTTGACAAACCAAATTTTTGTGTTTCACTCCCCCACTGACGCAGCACCTCAGTTTCTTCAGAACCAGAAAACTGCCTCTTTAAGCTCACTAAGTTTTTTTAGACCCAGGCTGTCACAATATACCCATATAATTTTATTTCAAATAAATAGTTAAAAAAAATTGACATGTTTTTGGTCTTTATTTCTTTGAGGTATGATGATGAGGAGAACAAAAAAATTGAGGATATTTTGGTTAAATAAGTGAGGGGAAATTTTGGGGTAAAAAAATGGCCCAAAGCCAAGATAAAAGGTAAGTCGTGCATTTTTGTAAGTTCCTTTAATTTAGTAGCTTCTAGATGTTGCAGACAGGTGCAGTTACGTAATGACGGAATACAAAAGTTTGAAAAGACACTAAGGCCATGTTCTATTGGGATCAACCGTTTCAACCAAAACCGGTTTAGGTTAATGCAGCTGACGTTTTCCGAAAGAATTCTTTTCCAACCATTTGCCGTTGAAACGCGATCACTCCTGGGAATAGTTATTACCAGCTCTTATATGTAACCTTCCTGTCTGCGGATCCGCATGGTAAACATGGCGGCTGCTGACCGTGCTCGTGCTGTCGTCTGTTTTGTACTCTTGGAAGTCTTAAAAGATGTCATAAAAATGACTCAAAGGGAGAACTTGGAGGATTGGCAGCCTCGTTTCTAGAGAATGGACACCTCAAAGCTGCTGCCTAAGAAAATTTTAAAGGGGCCCTCAGAGCTAAACGCTGAGAACTTAGGAGCCCAACATATGAAGTGAAAGGTGTTGCTGTGAAAAATTAAGGAGCCCAGAGCTATTCTTTGGGAGCCCGAGGCTACTGGGCTCCTGTTAGGCAACAGCCTTGCACCTGCTGTTAAAATTCATGGATACAGCTGTACGTAGAAGAAGTTGTATCAAATTTGTCAGACGATCGTTTCAAGCTTTTAAGAGCCAGCGAAAAACCGCAGTGGTTGCTACAAATGCTTTTTCAAGTGTGGACAAAATAAATATTCCAAGGACAACCAAACCATGTTTTGTGGACATAAGAGTAAATTTCAAAACACGAAACACATGAACACATGTTTTGCATGTTTGTCTATGCTCGTTTATAGAATGCACAAGTGCTATACATTTCTGTACCCTACCCCCTTTGATGTTGTTAATCGATAACAGTGTCCATTTACAATGTATACCGTATGCAAGGTTTGATCGTAGTGTAAATTGCACAGAGGAGAGAGCAAGAACCAAATCGAAATATGCAACATTGTCAGGGAGACTATTTTGCCAGAGTAAACTGTTGTTGAAGAAAAAAGTAAAATTTAATGTTAATGTCTTATTCACAGTAGTCATGCCACTGTGGCTAAATGAGTTTTTTTTTTTTTTCCTTTTTTGATATTCAGAAATTGATGTATCGCAAAGAAGTGATAGATAAGGCAGAACTTTCACTGGATGACAAAGCCAAAATGAAGGCTTTATTAAACCTTCACAATGCTGTGGAGTTTATTTCTTCAGAGGAAAGTGAAGACAATGAAGAGGGGACTGGTGGTCCGCCACCAAGGTTCATCAAGCCACTACGCTGGGAGAGGTCGAAGTTAAGAAACATCAAGGCTGTTCTTTATGCCTTGCAAGTCGAAGAGGCAAAAAAGAACAGCTGCAAAAATAACCAGAAAGGCTGATCAAAACATGTCAGATAGACCGGTACCAACAAACTGCCCCTCATGGGCAGGACGCCAGTAATTCCCACTAAGAGACTTACAGTGTAAAACAATTTAATTGCTACAGTAACCTTCACTATGGCAACTGGGTGTCACTGTTTGGGTGTTGTGTGCAAAAAAGTTAAAAGTGATGGACCACGGTGACAAACTCTCTTCAGGACTCTGCATCCACTAACACCATAGTAGAGGACACTGTGGCGATTTGCTTTAACGTGCCTTAACGTGCCTTCTTTAGACAGTTAAACCCTGTGATGATCAAACTAACTTAATTTTGCACAACCTCATTGGCTAGGTGATAAGAGTTTTATTCTTAAAAGAAAACCTTTACTTGACTGTGTTCATTATTAAAATTGCTGACATTACAAGACAGTCATTGGGGTATCCTAACAACAAAACTGGGAGTGTCAGATAAAAGGCAACACAAAAATGAGTCGCTTGTAAAATGAGGCAGTTTGTCATTATTATTCAAACTCAAATGTAGGGAAATTCTTATAGAGTACTTTGTAGGTGTATGTCACAGCCAGGTTCACTTTGTAGCCATGCATGCAGTTACAGCAGAGTGACATAACAAAAAGTGTGGTACATGTGTCGACATACTGGCTTGTATATTAAGCCTATGGCTATTTTTGTTTGCATCACAGTCACCTTTGCAGCATCAGTCTGATACTCCCTAATGAAGCTAATTAAGGCCTCTCAGTGGTTTGTATAGGCTTAAACAATAACTTTTGGGGATGGTCCACCAAGTACTGGTACCAAGTACGAAAATACCAGCTATTTAAAACATTTATTTGGTGGTCATTTCCTGTCAATGTTTGTTTTAATAACGTTAATGTTACACTTACCTGGTACTGGGTGGTGACATGCCTTGAAATAATTTACATACATGAATTATCATTATTTTTTAAATTTAGAGTAGTAAGCATTTGTTATAGTGCGTCCAGAAAAAGTTTGAGTGACAAACCTCCAGATCATCAGTAACAGCCTTCACAACTGATACTGGAGAAACTGGTATTTTTGTGCAAA
>NC_090879.1:33455008-33457508 GCF_036669935.1 Montipora foliosa
AGACCGAGAAGTGCTTAGTGAACGCTTTCGAACAGATATGGCACCCAAATCCTTATCTTTATTTTTATTTGGCCATATTCAATTCATGAAGCTGCTGCGCGCTCAGTTAGAAAAGCTGACAAAGAGGCCCGTTGGCGGATGTTATTTAAACCGCAGAAAAAAATATCTGGCGAAGTTTGAGCGGTTGTAGAGTTTGCCCATGCTATCGGTTCGCCGGTGACAAGAGAAAACTGCAGAACTAACTAAGCGGAGCTCGAGAGCTTTGACATTAGTATATTCCGTTTTAAATAAATCAAGAAGGGAAGTTTGGAGGGAAAATGCGGTGATAGTTGAAGTGTGACATTTCGACATACATCACATGAGCAATATTTAAGCAGCTGACATTGGGATAAGTTATTCAACGTCACAGTTGAGGGTATTGACCGACAGGCTTTAATAAGTGCTTCATTAAAACTGAATCCGAAACTAGACCAGAAAATTACTACGAAAGTCATTGACAAACTTGACTTGAATGTCTCGGCCATACATTATTAATCAACGTTCATTGCAGAATTTTGATTATTATCTTCGCGAAATATCAAGTATCTTAAAACGATGTTTTGGAGATCGTTCACGAATAACTCAAGTATCTTGTTGATACTTCACCTTCTGACGGTCGGAAGTTACTTCCAGTTTTGTATGACAACTTCAGTATCAAATCATTCTGCTGTGAAAATTGCCTTCATTCTCGAGCAAGGCCAAAGCAAGGTTTTTAATTCAGCTTACGGTGTTTTTCTGAAGGAAAGCCTCATGGATTCGTCTCTCCATAATGTCGAGGGAATTACATTGGAATGGAGAGTAAAGGATACGCCTTATTCAGTTTGGAAAAAAATCGAACAAAATGTCATCGTCAAAAACGTTAGCTTAGTTCTTAGTTTTCTTCCATCACGCAAAAACCAGATACTGGTAGATGCATTGGGCAAAAGTATTGTTCCTATAATTGGACTTCAGAGCTTAAGGGAAGAAGTCTACAGCAAGCACCAGGTAAGATATTCAAGTAGTCCACTCCAAATAAAAGCACTCCCGAATTCGCCCATAAAATGTTTCAGTTAACGCCAGTTGATACGTGATAACGTAACGTATAAATATTTGAGGAGGCTTTATGTTTAAACACTGAAACTTGTCGAACCAATGAGTACAGAGGTTACAAAGTGGAAAGATACTGGGTTATGCGGGGTTATAAGCTTAACGAAGGAACTCTGATGCCCATACTGGTTTGGGACCCCAAACCGGTGATAATCTATGATTACCAACTGCTGTTTTTCAGTTTAATTTTCAAATGGACTTTCGATTCTCGACTAACTATCGTGTGGATAAAAAGTTTCCCGTGGAGGGAAATTTGCATTTACATTGATGCACGCTTTATTTAGCTTCACTGGGGCAGAACGGATATGTCAGCAGAAACAAGGAAAAATATCATTTTTGACAACTGAGCGAGTGTAATTTTTAATCAAACGACTTCCTAGTTTAAAACTAGAGTCCGGATTGCGTAAACGTTTCAGTTCATCGAATAATTAACTAAAAGTATCACATGGACAGCTTGCATGCTCGTCAAATAATGCTGCGATAGTGTTAAGAATTTGTATGGGAAACCTGTTCCGCTGGCGGAGAGCCTCGTGACTACTTATATGGCGACACTTTGTAGATTCTTTCCATTGGTCGGTTTTACAGCTCTATGTTAATCAAAATGGCTTCCATTTGCAGTTAGCAGTGACGACTCGACAACGGGAAGACAGAACTTTGAACATAGTTAATCGAGGGACTGGTCATGCAACCTTAGAACCTTCAAAAGCGAGAACAATGTTACCGCAATCGATGTTGAATTGACCGTGACCCTGCACAATCTTTTGTTTTCGCTTCCCACGGGTTTGCAAATTAGCTGCCCATAATTTAATTGAAGGATTTCATTGGTTATCTTCTCGAAAAATGGTGTGTTTTGTGCAGGGTCAAGGCCAAAAATACGGACAAAAACACGAAACAAACGGACTTGCCGAATTTCATAACCATCTCCGTGCATTAACTATGCTTTGAAGTCATTCAGGTGGTTATTCGTGCACGATTTCCATCCATCGACCGTTCAATATAACGTTGTTCTTTTCTTTCCATCTTTTTCTTCTTCTTCATTTCAAAAGTGTACGATATCGATTTTAGCAGAACTGTATAATGGTTTTATTTCACCGAGTTAATCTTGTTCCCACTGTTATCTACAATGAGAGTGAGATAAAGTGCATTAAAACATATGGTGCTCTTTTTTTGCCGGATAAATAGTGGGAGTCATAAATAGAAGTGTTGTTTTCAAGGAAAACAACACTTCTAACATATAGATCTAGACAAGCCTAAAAGCGGAGCTCCCTGGTTATTTAATCTTACGGCCTGTAGGGTTAATGAAAATAAAACGTTTCGACTTGTCCGCGTTTTGATGTTTCCGGTTGCTGCTTTAATAATTAAATCATTTTCTTTG
>NC_090879.1:33462508-33465008 GCF_036669935.1 Montipora foliosa
TTTTTAATGTCTAACAACAAATGTTAACCATTCTATTCACTTGCATGAGACTGGTCACAGAACAAATATGCTTAGTTGCTGCGTCCCGCATAACATCGAGGTTGGAATTTCCCTTGTTGTGACTCAAAAGACTCTCCTTTTGATGTGTCAATAAAGTCTGGTCAGCATTGATACTATAGCCTGCGTTGCTACCGAGATATTTTGCGTGGGATTATTTAACTGACGCGCGAGTAAATCTATAGTTGCTCCGTTTTGCTTTGACCACGAGTGGACAACGAAGTAACCATCGATTTACTCGCGCATTCCGGAATTGCGCAGGGAACTAGGGCGAGTTTCAAATTTAAACCAATCGATAAATTGACACCATCTCATAAAAGATAACACGGAGATTGGCCATTTGTCCAAGTTTGATACTTTTAGGTTGAACAGAGACCAAGTTACGGACCTTAAAACGTAGTTTAAAATCCATACAAACGTCTCTAATTTTGAGGCTGCGTCCCCCAAACCATACAACTCTTAAATATTTTTACTATTTCTGTAATATTCATAAAAATAGTCAAACAAAGTGATTTTCACCTCAACTATTTCCAAATAGTAGGCCGATAACAGGATTTTCCAGTTGTCCCAAATCTGGTTTTGGGGGACGCAGCCTCAAAATTAGAGACGTTTGCATGGATTTAAGGTCCGTAACTTGGTCTCTGTTCGACCTACAAGCGTCAAACTTGGACAGATGGCCAATCTCAATGTTATCTTTCATATGGTTGTGTCAATTTATCAATTGGTTCAAATTTGAAACTCGCCCCATTTTCCTGCGCAATTCCGGAATGGCCTATAATCAAGCTATAAAGCCTTCATTTATCTGATAGAAACAAAGTTGCCAGAAACGTGTTTGCCATGCATTTATAGGCCAGCTTATTGATCAAGCAACTGTAGTCGTGGCTCCTTTTCTTTTGTTTTCTGTTGTAGTTAGTCGACCCCCCAGAGGGATTCACATTTGGAGCATTAAAAGACACCAGCACTGAGGACTTCTTTAGAAAGAGCCAGAATCCCAGACTAAGAAAGATATACCAGAACATGAAAAAATACAACGTGGATTATTACTCGGATGGAGTGAAAAAAGTTATATCAGGGTACTCTTCCTACAATATTCACTAAGTCCAAACGCGTATATTTTTTTAGGATGACAGGTGCCACTTTAAATGCTTAATTCAAACCACAAAAACATGTCACTGAGACTCTTTTGAAAATGAAGGCAGTTATGATCAAGACTCGTTAAATATATTGCTTCTGCACAGAGTCACGTTTGCGTCTTGTACGTGAACTAACACTAAGCGTAACTTATATTAGCCAAGAACGAGAAGTCTTCCACGAAAAGCTCTGGAGCGAGTGGAAAATGGAGGAGCGGTGACTGGAGAGAAGTTCCTTCCAAGTCTCACTCTTCTATTTTCTCGCTTGCCTCAGACTTCTGCTTGTGGAGGTTTGAAAGAATTGTTCAAAAATGTAATACTTCTTTTCCTTTTTCACAGCGAGCTTACAGCCTTCATCTCAGAATCAAGAGCAGGTTACGACGATTCTAAGTGCACACTTAAAGAAGACGGAATCGGTTTTGAGTTAGCAGGCTTGGCTTTTGCATTGCAGAAAAATTCATCATGGACAGCCTCAATATCACGAGCTATTCACAAACTGAAGGCACAAGACACCATCACTGAAATATTCAATAAATGGACAACATCAAGATGTAAAACCTCACAACAATCTGTCTTTGCGCATCGCATGGGACTTGATGAATTTGAAGGTTTTTTGTTCAATACAGCTATGATAACTTTGGGGTGTTTCCTTATCCTGTTATTAGAGGTTTTCTTCTATCGCAGAATTACGCGCGCTAGGCGTAGTTTTAGCCCAGAACAGAATGGAACTGCTTTAAATGCGGCTAAATTGCCCAGAGTATCAACCACGAACGATTAGATAGTTGAAACTATAGTTAAAGCTAATGATCAAATAGACAATTTCCATTTCTTTCTGATGGTGAGTTGTTGTAATTTTTAAATGATATTGTGCTTCAACCTGCTAGAAAGAAGAACTAAGAGACGTTCCATTTAATTTCTCAGATCAGTGTTACGCAAGTATGAATTTATTTAAGACTCCTAGTCGTACTTAGAATCGGTATTCGCAATGTCTTTTTTACGAACACAATCTCTTGCATTTTTTTTCTTTTCAAACACATATTATGTAAATCCCAAGCGCGAGTGTAGCTTACTTGAGCTTCTGCGCGATTTTCTTTTTCTTCTTTTCCTTGCATACGGAACCCGCGCCCGGAGTGCGCGCAGCAGTCAAAACTGTGCTATCCTGTCATTCATCTTTCCTTTCATCGGAAACGGTGCATTTCTGCGTGCAAACCACGGGCGTAGCTAGGGAGGTCCTGGGGTGCCCGTGAACCCCCCCCCCCCCTTTTGTAAGCCTTTTTTTTTATGCAAACAACCTACAATAATCAGGTTGCAAA
>NC_090879.1:33470008-33472508 GCF_036669935.1 Montipora foliosa
ACGCACACTGCATAGAATTTTAAATTTTGTGTGGGAGAAAGAAGAGATTCCAGGCGACTGGAAAAGAGGTCTTCCAGTAAAGCTGGCAAAAAAGGCGACCTTAGTTTGTGTGGCAACTGGAGGGGAATAATGCTGCTCTCAATACCCAGCAAAGTCTTAACCCGAGTCATATTGAACCGAATGAAGGTGACTGTTTACGAAGCTCTAAAGGACAAGCAGGCAGGATTTAGAAAGGATCGTTCTTGCATCGATCAAATTGCCACACTAAGGATTATTGTAGAGCCAACAATAATTATCCTGGGTTATCCCCCCTGTACTCGTTATTCGTGAATTTCGAGAAAGCCTTTGATTCTCTGGATAGGAAAGCTATGTGGAGGATTCTTCGTCATTACGGTATACCTAATAAAAACAAAGCTCAGGATTTTTAATGCGAACGTGAGGTCTGCCCTTCTGTATAGCTCGCAAACCTGCAGATCGAGGAAACTACTGATCAAGAAATTGCAGATTTTTATCAACTAGTGTTTAAGGAAAATCCTGAATATCCGTTTGCCAGAGGTCATTGCGAACGAAGAACTATGGGGAAGGATACATCAGAGTCGTATAGAAGAAAGCATCAAGAAAAGAAAGTGAAAATGGATCGGGCATACGCTACGGAAGCCTGAGAATAACATCACCCGTTCCGCCCTCGAGTGGAACCCTCAGGGGTTCAGAAGAAGAGGCTGCCCAAGGCAATCCTGGAGGCAGAGGGTGCGCGCGTACTTCTAAGACATTGTGGAACTTCACGCGCTTGCAAGATTAGATTCTATCTATGACGTTATTTTCGTCATAAAGGGATATTCACTTTGCGCTTTGCAGGTGAGATTGTGAAACAATCAGCAACTTGTCAGGCAATTCTGGACAAAAATATTGAAGACTTTAACTTTGAAAGAATCATGGATGCTGGTCCCTCAAGAGGTATGATTGCCTCGCAAATTCGAAGCTGATGACTAGCGCATTTCTACAAAAGCTAAAATGGAAACCAGGGGCGCTTTCCTTTTGTAGGGAAAATCCGATTATCCGGTGGTAAATCAAATGGGACAAAATTTCCCATTGAAATTTTTTCGGGAAAAAATAAATACCTTCAGAGGTATTCCTCTTTTGTCCCAAAATGATCAGAAAATCCTGTTCCATTTGCTTTGTCCCACTAGTACCATGTTCCTTGATAAAAGAAAAAACATGGCGGACTCCATGAGCCTTCGTGTTTAGCTGCCCAAATGAATCGCGTGGGTTTCAATCAATTCACGCGGATGCTTTTGTAGCTCGTAGCTGCACAACTGCAGGTGAGAATTACGACATATGAAGTAACGATCGAAAATTTGGCAGCCATGTTTGTCATTCTAAATAATTAGCATCCAGTCTCCTGAGAAAAAAGAAAAGAAAGTTTCAAAAGGAACACACTCGTCATGTTCCATATTTTGATTGAGAAAATTTGTTCTGTTCCTCCTTAAGCTGAAAATTCTCTCCGGTTTTCCATACAAAAGGAAAGCGCCCCAGGAAAACACGAGGTCGATTTTTTTCCATAATACAAATCCTTACAATCTCGGCTATAGCTTGCGTTCATTAATGAAAGATAACTGAGCTTCCCTGATATCGAAGAAGAAAAGCGAGTTGAGTGAGAAATACGCACAGATTGGCGGGAGGCAAGAACGAGGCAATGCAAGGAAATTCCACTCAAACGTTACACAAGAAGTGCTGTTCTCAAACTCTTTATAAGAAAATAGCTAAGCTCAGGTTTTGTAATATGCTGACGCATTAAACGGCATTGCGTGCTAGGGAATACGAACTTCTTTTGAAATTCTTTTAATTAATAACTGTTCCCAATATGAGGAAATTCAACTCACTGGCAGACAAAATGAAAAAGAGCGTACTTTGCAAAAATGCTGAAAATTGATTTTATGTCTCGCAGAAGCGCAGTAAATGATAAGTTTAATGTATTTAATTTATGATCCTTGCTGAACTTTACCAATTGAGCTTTTTAGAATTATTGTTGACAAAATGATCAGTTGAAATAGGTTCAAAATGTGAGTTATGAGGAGACAGTATGGTCCAGTGGTTAGGGCGTTGGGTTTGCATGCGGCTGCTCCGGGTTCAAATCCCGTTGTAACCTCTGGTTTGGATTTGTTTCCGGTTGTCCCGGATTCAACTCTACCACGCTTTGTAAATAGCCAACTGGTTGCCTCCTGCCAGTTAGGGTTCTTAATATGTTCCTGTTAAGTTTGCCAATTGTTACTTTCACCTTGTTAAAATAAACAACAATTCAGAGATCGAGTCTCTGTGGTCCTTGCGCACTCTCTGGGGGTACCGCCACCTACGAAACGAAGAACTCGCTGGGGTCACTTCTAGAGGATTGGTAGCTGTAAGTGCTGGAACAGAATCCATCTTCGGTTGATATCTGGCAAGAGTATCTCTGGAATTGTACCAACCACGTTAAGTGGTGCAATCTGTTGGATTGGCACCGGTG
>NC_090879.1:33477508-33487508 GCF_036669935.1 Montipora foliosa
GATTCGTGATCGGAAATCTATTCTCATTTAAATAGAATCTTAAAGACTGTACTTAACACCTCTTCAAAATATTAAAGTCAAAGACAGTTCTACCTTCGACTGATATGCTTATAAACAAACGAAATGTTGACGTGCATGATGTAACAATCGAGCCGTGTGAAAAATTCAACTTGCGGTAAACCTCACCTCGTACACACCTAACGGAAATTACGCAATCGCTTAGTTTTTCCGGACACGTTCCCTGCAATTTACCGCTCACCCGCTACGCTGTTAATGGTTATCCGGATTAAGGAAAGTTAAGAAAATTCGCCATAGAAATCGAATAAAAATCAGTTTGCGAGTATTCTTCTGAAACGGATCGTCTCTGGTTTCTGCGAAATACAGAGAACGCGGAAAAATTTCGGTTTGGGAGACAAGCAGGTTCAATTTTTGTTATATAGTAGAATCAAAGATTCGTTTACAGAAACATTTTATGAGGGATGCAAGAGCAAAGTAGTGACCGCGAGTACTTCCCAGAGGCCATTTCTGTTTCTACGGCGTCATCGCGTAGGCCCCAAAATAAGAGGCCTCAACCCTAATATATCACACCAGGAGCACATCAGGAGCGTGCAACTTCCATACAGCATCTGTGAAACGGCGTTTTCACAAAATAGGTTTATTTTTAGACTAGCCCTTCCCGCGCATGAGGTCAAAAAACAAAGGCAGTTCCGGTTCGGTGACCCTATGACGTCAGCTTAATTTCTTGTAATTGGTCATCGGGCTACTATGGGAGTCTCATTAGCGGGAAATTCAATCTAAAAATAACCTTACTTGTGAAAACGCCGTTGCTCGAAAATAGGTAAGTTGCACGCTCCGGGTGATGGGCTCCTGATCACACCTGTGAGTATGTGTTGGTGTCGGAAAGGTGCATCGGGTGTTGTGATCATGATTTGCCACTTTAGGAGGACCTGGCGAGGGTGCGCGTGTTTACTTTTGAAATTTTACGTTATTTTTTCCACACTCTCCATTGACGAGTCGTAAATACTCTTGTCTATCGGTCATTTTGACTTGATCAAAAACGCTAAACTGATAGTAGATTGGAGATAAACATGATTACTTCCATTTTTCTTTTTCTTAGAACCATGTCTCGTATGCCCCAAAATACATCTTCAGAAGTAACTGAACGGTTACATCAAATTTTAAAAACTTATATAGTACACTAAAACTAATTACATTAAAAGTTAATTTCTCTATTTAGGATGAGAACGTGCAAAAATTTAGATTGGGGAGACAAGCAGGTTCAATTTTTCATATGGCAGGATCAAAGAGTCGTTTACCCAGTAAAGAGGATTTCATGAGAGATGCAAGGCTAAAGTAGTGCCTGCGCGCGTACTTCTAAGACAGTGTGAGGAGAAGCTCCTTCTTTGCTACATTTTTTTTTTCCTGAAAGAGTTTGATATCTAAATGACCAACGAGTGATTGCAAGGGAAAAATGCTGCTTTCTATTGAACAGCCATGCTCAAAGCCGAGAAGACCCAGGGGACTAAGTTGGCGCCCCCAGGCCTTGATTCTTATTTATCTATAGACTCTATGCAAAAATGGCTGCCTTTAAAATATTCTCTTGTTCATATTCAAAATAGCCCAACTAACCTCGTTCGGGATAACAAATTCTTTAGAATTTTTGTCTCAAAAACGAGGTTAGTTGGGCTATTTTGAATATGAAGAAAAGAATAATTTAAAGGCAGCCATTTTTGCATAGGGTCTATACCAACTGAGCCAAAGTCAAGTGAGTGGAGTTTTAAGATAATGAACTGTCCTATGATAATTCTGTGGTCAACGTGTTCGGTTAAAAATCCGGGGATCGCCACTTTACAAACTCCACGCGCGTTCAAGATTAGATTCTATCTATGACGTTATTTTCGTCATAAAGGGATACTCACTTGAAGTTTTGTAGGTGACATTCACCCGTGAGACAATCGGAAAATTGTTAGCAAATTCTTGAGAAAAATATTGAAGACTTTAAATTCGCAAGAATCATGGATGCTGGTCCCTCAAGAGGTATGATTGCCTGGAAAATTCGAAGTTGATGTTTGTTGCATTTCTACAAAAAGCTAAAAGACGTAAAAATGGAAACCAAGAAAACACTTTATTGTTTGGATCAATTTTCTCCGTGGTCGATTTTTTCCCAACATAAAAATCCTTTCATTATCGGCTATAGCTTGCTCTCATTAAGCAGAAATAACCGAGCCTCCCTGATATTGAACAAGAAAGCGCGTTCAGAAGTAAGAAATACGCACAGATCAGCGGAGGCAAAAACGAAGCAACACAAGCAAATTCCAGTTAAGGGGAAGCAAGAAAAGCTCAAGTTCATCAAACTCTTTAAGAAAATATCTAAGCTCAGGTTTTGTAATTTACTGGGAAGTTATTAAATAAACGGGATTGCGTGTTAGAGAATACCGACGAACGTCTGTAAAAATGCTTTAAGTAAAATTGTTCCTAAAATGATGAAATTCAACTCACCGGCAGACAAAATGAAAAAGAAGGAACTTTCCAAAAAAGCCAAAAATTAATTTTATGTGCCGTCTAAAGAAGTGCAGTAAATGATACGTTTACAACACGTTGAATTTTTATCTTTACTAAATCGGACAGGGAAATTTCGACGGTCAGAACTTTATGCCTAAGCTCATAATAAACAGAGAACGGCAGCCTCAATTAAGAAGAATTCAAAGCTACGTTCGTGGGGAAACTTTATTCACTTTTTCAAAAAGCCTCCTCAGTTTTCGCAGTTATCCCTCGCTCTCCACTGATCGTTTAATGAAGAAGAGTTGTCAAGGAGTAGACTAGGAGTATTACAAACTTACTTCTCACAAAGTCCTTTTTTTGTCTCGTCTGTCGGAGTTTTAAAGTCAACCATCAAGTTCTTTGATTATAACGAAGAAACTTCCTTTAAAGAAATCACTGGATTTAGAATGTGTTTCTGAACTTTCCCATTTGAGACTTTAAAAAATAACAATTATTCCATGAGCGCGCGTTGGGTATGAGATGGTAAATAGCCAACGAGGCGCGTAGCGCCGAGTTGGCTATAACCAGTCTCATATCCAACAAGCGCGAATTGAATAATTGTTTTATTAAATTCCTTAAACTCCAAAATTTGGAAGTACGAAATACGAGCGAAAAAAGCGAGCAAATCCGAGCGAAATCGAAAAAACTTGATGAGAACTGATGCAATGTTGTGTAATACCTTGTGGTCAGACAGACGAAGGCGCATCACAAAAACATTTCTTGCCTTTTCGCGTACTTCTAAACGTCGGAATTGATCCAAACTTTCCAAAAAAAATTTTTTTTTTTACCTTTTTGGCTTTATTCAAAGAGAAATTTTGCTCTCCGGCGAAAAAAAGTTTTAGTTTAGCAACGCTTAACGCACCGCATAATAAATATCTTACTAACTTCGTTTTCTCGGTTCATACTATAAATTACTGACCCTTGTTTTTCCTCTTATATTTATGGCCCGCGCACTTCGCCGGCTTGGGCCATAAATCATGGTTAACGGGGAGAGGAGGGGGGGGGGGGGGGGGGCGGGAAACGTGGGCCGTAATTTACAGTACAGCTCTCGAACTAGGTTATTAAGAGTTATTTATTGACAAAAATAGAAGTTGAAATGTTTAACACGTAAAGCGTGTGGTCTTATACGAGAATTTGAAATGCCTCAATTGAAAGCGCTAGTGGGGGACGAAGAAGATCGTACTGTGGTAGACCAAGGGTCTGAGACTGTTGATGACCAATGTTTGACACTGATCGTTCCTGAGACAAAAATTTACCAGCTCGTAGTTTGCAAGTAAAAAATTCGAACTCTAAATGTATAGCCCTAACCAGAGTTAGTACCCGAAGCCCAACCCCTTCGGATGAGTAACACGAGTCTTACTCATCCGAAGGGGTTGGATTACGAATACAAACTAATTATCAGAAAACGACTTTCAATTCCCTTCCTTGCAAGTCAATTTTCAAAGTGCTATACATCAAATTCAGGGAAGTATAAAACTCGATTAGTTTATCACCGCAGAAACGTTAAGTGGAGTCCTTTTCTCTATTCTTCTCCAAAGGACGAGGTAATGGTCGTGGTCGTGGTCGTGGTCGTGGTCGCGGTTGTGGTCGAGGCCGAAGCCGAGGCGGAGGCCGATGGCGAGGACAAGAAAACAGTCCACGAAGATCAGTGAACGACTTATTGAGAGAGATAGCCGAGCAGGAAGCAGAGAATGAGGCAAGTTACGGCGGAATATTAGGCTGATTTAGCAACAGAACGGGAACGTCAGTGGCGACGTCGCGCGCAGCAAAACTACCAATGAGAATTTAGAATACAGAAGAAAAGAGTGGAGTCTATTCCTTTCTGAATTCTCATTGGTGTTTTTTCTGCGCGCGCCGTCGCCACTGACGTTCCCGTTCTGTTGCTAAATCAGCCTAATCCAGCCTGGACATGGGGGTATTTGGTGGTACAAGCGACATAAGGACTGTGCCCACTATTGTCATTTCGCACACGTTTTGCGCATCTCGAGCGAGATACCCGGTTTTCTTATGAGTGATGCTGATTAATAAAGCGATATTTTTGCGCGGTTTAAATTTATGCGGAGAAAGCAGAACTTAGCAAGTGCTCTTGGCATCCAAAAAGAAAATTGGGGGTAACCACACATGTTTCAGAGATAATTAAGCTTCAATTTGAAAAAGAACGCCATACATTGCTTTGTATTTTAAAGCTTTTCACAAATATTGTTGATTAATTATCTTCGAAAAATGCGTGGTTACCCCCAATTTGCTTTTTGGATTTCAATAACACTGATCTGCATTTCCTGCATATTCAGTAAACCGCGCAAAAATACCTTTGAATTAGTAGGCGTCGTCCTTAAGACAGGGGAATGGTACGGAAAGGAGCTAAATATTTTGAGTAAGAGCCGATGCAACGTAGATTTGATTTTAGTGGTGTACTATATTTCGGCTGGCCAAACCAGCCCTCTTCAGGTACAATGAGAGTTTACATTGGATTGCATTGCTTCTAAGTACATATATATAGCAAATTGATGTTGACGTAATACTGAAAAAGATGGGATAAAATATGGTAGTTACAACAAATTTGAATTCAAATACTAAGAGTAACGGAAAAATAACTGAAGTGACTGTAAATAATAAACTGAAATCTAATACGTTTCTTCTCGGATATTAAGACCGTTGGGATCAATTGTCCTGCCTTTTGAAATTAAAAAAAGCTTCCCTGGCCTTACGGATCGAGTCTCTGTTGGAAAATATTTTTTCCATAGGAATTAATTGCATGTCCTTAGAAATGTTTTGGGGAGAGGAGAGGAGAGGAAATGTTCTGCGACTGTAGTCGTCTTGGATTTGGTGTTAGCGTTATTTAAAGTGCGGCGGTGTTCCGTAAAACGGTCTTTTAAACTAAACGACGTTTAAAAGACCGTTTTAAGGGTTAGCGTTAGTAAAATATCCAAGTCCCAGAATCATGAATAGAGGTCATCGTTATATCAATGCTGTGCTCTGTTCGGTGAAATTCCTTTTTTTTTCTCGTTTTACAGAGATTAGCCAAAGAGCTTGAAGCTAAGGAAGAGCAACTTAAAAGTGTGACTAAAGAAACTAGGTAAGTGATTCAGTTTGAAAACGAAAAGCAATTGTGGCCGCGTTTAATTTCTCATTGAAACAAAACTAATTTCATTCTTGCTTTCATTTTTGCAGTCAGACTTACGATGATAAGGCGAAACTGACAAAAGAAAAGGAAAAAAAGATGGTAAGGTGTAATCAGTCCCACGTCCGGCAAACTAGGCGAACTGAACTTCAGCGATCATGTAAAAGAAAAATACTCCCTTCCCCCATTTCCCATTTTGTCTTGCAAAGATAGGTCCTAAATGCGTGCGAAATAACTATTTGGTGTCAAATATGAATGCAATCCGTCGCAAAAATCCAGTCCAGTGTTAAACTGGCCGAAGAAATTGTTCGCTATATCTTCTTCTCATCTTGAGAATTCAATTCATGGAATGCAATTTCAAGCAAGGCAGGATAAAAATTTGACATACTTACTAGTGTCGTTTAACTTGAATTTCATCCCTTAACAGGGGGAATTACAAGCAATCCAAGACAAAAACCACGAATACTTTCGGTGAGTTTTAAACTATAATTACAAGATCATTTTCGCGTATTAAATGAATCATTGGAAAATGTGATAACTTTGGTTTCTTTCATTTGTCAAAAGCGAGCTTGCTGAATTGAAGGCGGAATTGAAAGCTGATGAAGTTAGAAAGGAACAAAACAAACAGGTAGGCGAAAGAAAATACCACAGACACAAATAAAACCGGCTAATGGGCGTCTCCGTCTGCCATATTCAACACGGCCGTTGTAGCACTGACTACGACGTTTCCTTTTAATTGTAAGCAAATGACTGGTTAGCTGTTTCTAATCGTGGCTTTACATTTGCAGAAAAAAGAAGAGCGAGAGCGGTACGTATTACTGCATGGGTCGACTTTTTATGCCTCTATTTTCTAATCCTAAACCTATGATCCATAAATCAGAAATAAAGTAACCTGCAAAGAAATAGTTTTAAGAACGGAATAATGATATCCCTGTATTCCTTTTTCTATTTCCCCTCGCTAATTAATTATTAAATCCTTTTCAGGACTGCCGCGACTTTAAAAGCTGAACTTGACAGAGAAATTCAAGAGGTAATAGATTTTACACCGGGGCCCGGCGATTGTTCCAAAGCCGATTAACTTAATCCAGGATTAGCGTAAACTTTTGTTTCATGTTTTCAACTTTTTGGTGAAAGTTTTTTTTTGCTCCTTTTTTTTTTCAAGATTGACTTCCTCTAATGTAAAGTTTTGCCGAGTATCAGCGTTGAACAGCATTTGGTAGTAATCAGGGATTAGCGTTAATCGGCTTTTGCCGGAATTGGGACCAATACCATGATTATTTTAAATGGCAGCTTTCTGTTTTCAGAGTAACGCTAACGTCAAATCACTCATAAGATGGTCTGTTTTTTCCAAATCCTCAGAGAAACGAGCTTAAGGATTCCGTCGATGAGTTAAACGCCAGATTTGAGGTCAGTTTGTAACTATTACACATCTTATTCATAGAGCGGTATTCAAATTCTCTATTTTCGAATTCCCCATAATACACTTTGTTTGCCCCCCAAATTTTGCATAAAACATTGTTTTCAAATGCTCTTGGGAATATGCAGTGTCCCCAAGAGCATTTGAAAACAATAGTTTATGCAAAATTTGGGGGGCAAACAAAGTGTATTATGGGGAATTCGAAAATAGAGAATGAGTGTCGTAAAACCAAAACCAAAGTAATTACTTTGGCCAGTCAAAAAGGACGGAGACATCCAGTAAACCAACCAAAACTCGAAGTAATTACCTACTCGTAGGCGACACAAAGCGCGGGAAAATGTGCACGCGCAAGCCACGATTGGTTTTGGTTTCACTACTGATTGGTTGAAAAAGTGGCGCGAGAACTTTGAACCAATCACTGAGTGAAATAATTCAAAACCAAAGTAATTCGCTAATTACTTTCGACACTCAATTGAAAACCGCTCTAAATGAAGGCCGTGCTTGGTTTTATTATTCGGTGCAACCCGGAAAATCGCGTTCCGTAAACCCTATTGATAAAAAAATTATGGCGGTCGATAGAATATTTTCAGGTTTTTTTTTGTGATAATTTGACCAACAAGGTTGGTTCTAAAGCAGAATTTCTTTTGTATTTTGTCCGTGCTAACGAGGCGAGGTGGTCTAATTAGCACATGGACAAAAGTAATTTATTTGCCGCGATTTATGTATACGGTTTATTGAAGAGGTCAGTGAGGAGATTCCCCCTCGTTTGACTTTTACATCCCACATTTGTTATAACGAGACTTGTTTGGGTGGCAGAAGGGGCTAAATGAGTTATCAACACCATCCTTGATTAAATACTAAAATTTCGCTTCATTAAAAATGAAATAAGCATATTTTCCTTAAACCCCAATATGTTGTTCCCTGTCCAATAGTGAATGTTAGTTAAATCGATAATGGGCTTTTTGTTGCCTATTGCTTCACCTGGATGCAATTATTCCTGCCACATATAATTTTCGCATTTTTTTTAATCTCTCGAGTAACTAGGTCGTGCTGGCGGAAAAGGTTAATCTTGAAAGGTAGGTACAATTGACCGAATGCATAAATGGTGGCCAAAAATGTATTCTTTTGTTAATGTGCTAATAAGAGGAAAGAAACTCCTTATACACTTTGTTTGCATTCATCAGAGTTAAACGTGTTTATAGGTTTTTTAATCTGTAGGCAGATCAAAGAAGCAAAAGGTGAAATGTCATTGAAGAAAGAAAAGGTTGGCTTGATAAATGATTGTTTTTCCCAAGTTATGAATGCCTTTTCTGTTGCGTGACACGTTATAGATGAAAGGTTTTAAGTGAAAATAAAAATCGTCAGCTTATTACCTATGTTGAAACTTTTCTTTTAGTTGGCCGAAGTTCAGGAAGAAAAAGGGAACCTGGAGAGGTTAGTGAGAAACATAGGCACGTAATGCGTACGAATTGCGCTCATGCGTTTAATATAATAAAACAAATTCTTACCTTTTTTGCTTCGTAGAAACTTTCTGGTGGCCAAACAGGATTCGGAGAAAGAAAAGGATAAGGTGATCAAGGACATATTGTTTTTCGGACTTTGAGTACAATGGGGTTTTGTCGTTAAATATCACCAGACACACGCTTTACCACCAATACACCAATATCACTTAATTGTGCGATAATCTGTGGAGGCAGTGTGGCCCAGTGGTTAGGGCGCTTGCCTTGAGATCCGGAGATCCCGGGTTCAAGACCTGCTTTGACCACTCGCTGAATTTGTTCCTGGTAGTCCCTGGTTCAACTTCCCAGCTGCACTTGTAAATAGCCAACTGGTTTGCCTCCGGTCAGTTGGAATTCTTAACAGTTGTAGTTGTTGTGTTCTGTTGTTTCGTTGATTCATTGGCCCTGAAAAGCCCCTATGGGGAGACGTCAATTAAGTATGTATTGTATTATTGCATAATCTGGGCATGCATAATCAAAGCTCAATTGTTATAGATTTTTCAGATAACCAAACACTGCAAATAAGAATGTAATTATTATTTCCCATTTTTACAGATTGACACTTTAGACAAGGATCAGACAGAGCTTCAAGAACAAAAGGTAAATCTAATACGAGCAGATGCAACTCTTTGCTCCCACCTGTCTACCAAGAAAGCAGGGAAACACATCCACCACTTGACCTGCTAGCAGTTGAACCGGCCGCCTTAGTCACGCAAGCAAGCCGAAAAGCAGAGGGGAGCTCTTCGGCTCGCTGGCGTGACTTAAGCGGGCGTCTCGACTGACTGAGAAGGGGCTGATAGCAGTCTAGAGCAAACAAAACAATGAAACTAAATTAATGGACCCAAAGTCAGTGTTTCATGATAGCTCATAATGTATTCCATGTGTTTTGAGCCTCCAATGACCCCTCCCCTCTTCCTGCCTGAAACAAAATCCTTACAAAGAGGCATCTGATGAAGTATTTTCTCCTTGCAGGACTTGTATACAGGATTTGAAAGGTAATAATGATAATGATAATTAATAATAATAATAATAATAATAATAATAATGATGATGATGATGATGATGATGATAATAATAATAATAATAATGGTCTTTATTAACACCATTTCAAGGCATCCCTTTGAATTTACTAATTACTAGACGCATATCTGGGTGAGCTCGGTCTTTCCTGATGTTCTTCATCGTCAAATGAAAAACAAAGAAAAATGAAATGCAGTAGAGATGTTGGCTAGATTAGTATTTATTAGGGAGTGAAAAGGTCTGGTAGTAGCAGACATGTTACAATTTTAAGAAACAAAACAACGTTTTTCAAAAACATGCTTCGACATTTTGCGCACACTTTATATTCAACTCTGTACTTTGTAATTCAAACTAAAGATGACAGAAGATTCTGTTTAAACATGTTTTCAAAAACGTTGTGTT
>NC_090879.1:33492508-33500008 GCF_036669935.1 Montipora foliosa
ATGTGTTTAATAATTTTGCGTTGGTAGTAGAGTGAAAAACAAAAGAAAATGAAAATCAGAAGCAATCCAAACAACAGTTTCAAGGTGCAGAAAGAGCTGAGTAGCATAAGGCAGAAACAAGTAGAGAGTGTTGACATACCGGTAATTATTTTCCTCGCATATGGACAGAAAGCCTCTCCCGTGGTGGAGTGTCATGTTTATTCTGGGTTTGAAGTTGAAACTGAAGAAATACAGATGAACAATACTGAGGCTATAATTTGCTCCAATATGCAGAATTTAAAGCAAATGATTCAATAAAAGTTTGACTTACGTCCATGTTTGACCTTAATTACATGCACGCCCAATCCTGACATCCAACACAAAGTGTCCCTTTAGTTTAAGCATTTGCTACCTATTTTCAACAATAAGGTAAGGGTAAAGGTTAGCGTTATTTTTAGCTTTGGGTAAATGCAGCAGTTAATCTTTACTTAAAAAGCAGCATTTGGGGGACACTTTGTGTGTTCCGATACACGAGTGATTTTAAAGTTGGTGAGAGGAGCAAGGGACACGTAGTGACGCTTATTGAAATCTGTGTGCATCTAATTAGGGTCACACCTGGACAGACATGCTTTTACGCGCTATTTTGTGAAATGAATATTTGACCTCGGTGGTTAGAACTAACCAAGGAGACAAGGCAAGCAGCAATCAGCCACCAGCACGTAACCTAGTCCACTCTAGGCTGGAACTGACGCCAAACCAGGGAAATTCTCACCTTAAATACACCATCATCAGATCGATTAGGGATGTCCCTTATAACTTTGCCGAATTTGAGCTTCACCTTTCAAACATTCACCAAGAAAGGCGATCCTGAAAACCATAATAAAGCTTTCTCAACATAATCGATGCAAGAAAACAGACCTAAGGAATTCGAAGCATTTGATTGTATTCAAATCTACCAACAGGTGTAACACAGCCGTTTGGAACTGCCAAGAGGGGCTGGGATCTGCCAAGGGTCACACTGTACTGATTGGTACTGATTTGAATAGACTCAAATGCTTTGAATTCCTTTGGTCTGGTTTCTTGCACCAATCATATTAAGAGAGCTTTACTATGGTTTTTCAGGATTGCCTTCGAAAGATGAAGGTCAAATTCGGCGAAGGTATGGGGACATGGATCCCTATGGATCAGATGCTGGTGTTTTTAAGGTGAGAATTTCACTGGTTCAGTATTTTGTCAAGTTCTTGTTACTTGAATCAAATTAATGTGATCTTCATTAAAGCAAAAAAAGTTAATACCCATGTTTCTTCCGGTCATCTGTTACCCTTTTGTCGTGGATGTAATATGATATAATAAAAACCACAGCAGTTGCACTGAGAATAATCAATCTATAAGACCCAATCTTCATTTTTGGCTTGCTCAATTCTTTTTTGTCCTCAACTTTCTGCCATTTAGACTGTTGTTTTTTATTAAGTTGTTTTGAATAATGTGCCTTGGTCCATTCGTCGAAATTGTAAATCGATTGTGGAGGTTTAGGGGGAGACGCTGGCGGATGATGCGAAAATGTATGCTCTGTGCGTAACTGGCCATCAACAACGAGCTCTCTATCGTAAATTTTCCTCTCTTCGTGGTTTCCAAGTACGTTGTAAGCCTCACTTATCTCCTGGAATTTATCGTGTGATGCTTCGCTTCCCCTGTGCTTGTCTGGGTGGTGTTTAAGAGAGAGCTTGTAAAAGGCGTTTTTGATCTGCGCCTGGGTGGCTTTGGGTGAAACACCAAGTATTCTATAGTAGTTTTTCTTCGTAGGTTTTTTGTGCCCCGGGCCGGTGCTGTAGCTACAGATCACGCTGCCAAGAACAACTGGTTTAAAAGATACAGGCAATCCCGATAGACTTTGAAGACTATACAGAAGTGTAACAAATGATGGACTCTTCCTTAAGCCACAACACCGCTTGGACGATGCATTCCGTGTTACAACTTTGGCCAGGAAACTCATGATTTATAATTGTGCAACGCCGCCATTACCGCTACCTTACTACGTTAAACCGCTACTTGCAAATATAGTGGTCGCAATTTCAAAGCTGTGTCCCAGCTGTATTTGTCATGTATGCTTAAATATACTGTAACTCTCTAGTCAACCCGCTGACCAATGTCGATACTCATTCAATATGGCGTCCGGAAGGCGACCTGAGCATCAAGCTCCACCCGAAGTGGTAAAATATACGTGTTTTTGTCGTCAAGCTTCCTTTGCTTCCATCAGATTAATATTCCGTTGTTCTTCTTCCTTGTTTGCTGTTTTTCTTTCAGTTTTATAATGAAGATGAAGCTCGTAAATATACCTCAAAGTGAGTGGATTCTCGAATGTTTGTCATGTACGTAAGCACGTGCCTTCTTTGTTGAGCAGTGTGAGGAAGCCAAGAGGACTGATGATAGTAATGGATATGATGATCATGATTGACACAGTAGATGTTATATTTTTACAGGGAAGTAGATAATAGGGCGACACCAATGAACTTGTAGCCCTCAAAACTGAAATCGATTACAGATAAATAAGGAAAAACGGAACCAGAACATTATTATGTACATGTATAGATCACATCCAGCTTCTTTTATCACCTAAGAAATCTGACCTGACCGTGGAATGAGAGAAGTTCAGAAGTTATCTTGCTTTGCTGCAAACTTTATGGCTTTCTTATTTTAAATTTAAAAAATAATGGTTAAAATCAGAATGGCATAGTTTGCATGAAAAGATCAGCTCCAGCCTTGTTGCCATTTCATAGAAAGGAGCCTATTCAGTATTATTGGAGGAGAATTGTAGGGAATGGAACCTGCTACCTTCTACAGCATTGATTGTGATGATGCATTGATAATACTGGCGGTAAAAAGTAATGTATGTCTCAAATTGATCTTCAGCTCAAGAATGATTGAGATTCAAGTTCAACTGTCCCAAAGAGCAATAGAGCTGCTTAATTTACCAGAGGATAAACCTTGCTTTCTACTGGATATTGGGTAATGTACTGTCTGGATTAAAGAAAGCCCCTCCCTCTACAGGCTACCGCTTGGATCTTTTGATTGTTACAATTTGGTTTTTGGTTGTTTACACGTACCGTAATTCCCTCTTCAGTACTAGCCAATTCCTAACCCAACAAATAGGTCTAATACACTGATGGTATTTTTCAGTATGTTAAAAATTAACATATCGCTTTTAAATAAAATTATTTTATTCTTAAGTCATGGGAATTTGAAAGCCACATAATGATAATTCTGGGTATGAAATGATTTTCTAAGATCACCCCAGAGTGTTAATGAAATCAACATGAACAGTCTAAAAAAAAAGCTGCAAAAAGTCCAGTCTTGGATGGGGCATGGCATGTTGAAACGTTTTTGGAAATACAGTACAGTACAGCCCAAAAATTAATGCACGCACAAGAACTTCTTTTTGTGTTTGCAAGCCGACGACTTCTTGCGGCTACTTGCATCACAATCCTACCATCTGCAAGAACTTCTTTGTGGTTAGAAGTTGACACCGCAAGAACTTCTTTCTGTTAAGATATCCAGACCGCAAGAACTTCTTTGCAGAAGCATCATTCTCAGAAAGAGGGTGATAAGTTTTCTACCCTGGCTGGGGCAAACATTGAGTTTTGAACATTGACAGTAAACTCAGAGATTTGGTTGGTGCAGAATCTGGAGTACTGTTACTTTTGCTGGAAAAGATACTTGCTTTGACCTTTGAAGTTTGAGTTTTTGAGCTTTTCCATTCTAAAGTTAAAGATCTAATGTTCATTTTCATTCTTAAATGTACTTGTACATGTAGGTGTGGATCAGGTTTGAGTGGTGAAGTGCTGACAGAGGAAGGTCATCATTGGATTGGTCTCGACATCAGCCAAGCCATGTTAGGTACTTCAAGTAATTCTGTCTTTTTTTCCTGTAAAGCTGGAAATGAAATTTTCACAATGGTTTGTCCATTGGCCAAGTCAGAGAGAGGTGTGGGTCTATCCCTGAAACAATGTCATAAACTGCTTTGCATTTCCAATTTTTCATAGAATCCTTGAATTATTTTAAAGCAGTTTGTTATATCTTAGTCGTAATGTCTTTAATCAACCCATGCATTTTACTGGCTCTTACAAATGACTTCTGGCTTTGTAAAGGTTTTTGAAAGTGAAAACACCAAAATTATTAGTGTTTGTTCTACAATGTTGGTGAATATAATTATCTCACTTCAAGTCCTAACACCAAGATCTTGAAGGAAATGATGACAACGATAATGTCAATAATAGTGATAATGATGACAATAACGTTATAAGGTTGACAATAACAATAACAATGGCAATGTAATGATGATGACACTGACAGTGATATCAATAACAATAACGATTTTGAAGTATCTGATGAAATTATAGGAAGTTAACAATGCACGTTGACAAAGCGATGAAAATTTACGTTACACTAAATTCACGCGGATTTTTCAAAAGTTAGGTTTACATGCATTAAATTACCGCAAATTTTTCGATAAGCATCTTGCTTTACTTACTGTGATTTTCATAATTCTGCGAACTCGCACTTTACATTTCTGAACGCCAAACTACGTTTTGGCTTTTGTGAATAAAACCTTCCAAGACAAGTCCATGGATGTTTCTAAGTTTTTTACAGCTGAAAATTTTGTTTTGAAGCCTAACTAGACCCTATCAATTCAAAAGATCTTTCAAAGCCTCAGTTTGTTGCAGTAACATGAATTTGCTGCACTTACAAAATCTCAACATACATATGGCTCAATGGAGAAAAAGAAGCATTTACACTAGTTAGCTTTTAGGATTTGCTCAAATGGATCTTGTGAGGACCTACATGTAATATGGTTTTGTAATGAAACAAAGGTGCTTTAAAATAACAATGTTGTAAAATAGCTTGCATTAAATTTGCATCGACATTAATTAAGATACATTAAATTAACGCGAATTTTGTAAAAGCGCATTAATAAAATGCGTTGTTAATTTCCTATAATAAGGTATGTTCTTCCCATTAATTTTGGTCTTTCTACTTTAGTTTACATTGTTAGTGGTCATTTGTTTATTTTCTACTTCTGTTTACCTAGCCCAATAATTCTTTTTAATGTGCTATCGATATCTTGGACTTCACAGATGTAGCACTTGAAAGGGAGGTCGAGGGAGATCTTTTTCTTCATGATGCTGGGCAAGGTCTCTTTTTCAAGCCAGGAACATTTGATGGATGTATCAGGTATGAATTAATTTTCTAAGTTTTTAATAATAATTATAATAATGATAATGATGATGATGATGATAATCATCATAATAACAATAATAATAATAATAATTCCCTCTCTAGTCTCTAATGTAGCATGTGTGCAAAATCTCATACCCTATTCACACGAACAAAACATGTTTAATTGACCTAGGCTTAGCAAATGAAAGTTAGTCACAGAAAAATGTAGGACTGGCATTTACATGAGATTCACGTGAATTTGAATTCACGCTTTGACTCGTGCTACATGTAAATGTGTTGCCACCAAAAATCAGTAAACATGATTTTTAAAAGAAAACACTTTAAAACCGTGTTTAAGGTCTTGGTAAAGATAAATTGGGTGCGGGGGATGAGGTCTGGGCCGAACATCCCGCTCACAAAATGGGAAGGGACGCATTGCCTGCCTCTCCTTCTCAGGTGTAGTGATCGCTGCAGGACCACTGTCTGGCTTGCCGGGCAGTAGGTCACTTGCATGTGGCCTCTCCTACATTATTGTGTCCATAGCAGCACCTTACAGAGAACAATGTGTGCATATGTTCCAAAGATAAATACAGTTACTTATGGCCAACGTGCCTTCTCCTACGTAGCCGCAACATTCTGGAACTCTATATCGGACAATATTAGAAACTCTGTAACAGTTGAAATATTTAAATCCAGACTCAAAATATTTCTTTTTAAAGAAGCATATAATTCATCTAATTGAACGTTTCTTTAAAGTATGATTTACTTCTTTATAATATGTATATATGTATATAATATTTTTTGTAAACGCATCAAGATTTTTAGATGCATATTAAGCAAGTACACTATTACTATTACCGTCGCGTGGTAACCCTCGTTTCCACAGAGTCTGCTATGGGGGCGACCAAGTTCCCGGCTGTATATCTGGGCGGGTAGACTGGGCTCATAGCCTTGGCAGGCTGCCAGTTCAAGAAAAGGACAACTCAGATTCCAAACCCAGGTAGATGGAGCTCATAGCCTGCCAGGCAGTCCATCTAAAAGAAGGACATTTCTGATTTAAAAGCTACAGCTTTGTGGTTGCCACAGCCGTCTTAGTCCGCTGAGCCACTGTGGAAGGATAGTTTACTTAGTCTAAAGACTGAGGTTGGTTTGCACGCACGGATCTTCACTTTAAAACTGCTAAGCGCAGGTGGGAAGGAAAATCCTACAGTGATGGATAAGAGGCAAACCTACAGGTGCTAGATGGCACTGGGAGTCGCAGTCCCAACTCTTCATGTAGGCAGCTCAGAAGTATGGGTCACTTGTTGTTGACCTGAGACAACAACAACTTTTTGCAGCACCCTGAGCAACCAAGCAGCCCTCTTTAGGGAAAGAGCTGCTTGCTCCGAATGGAGACGGACCTAGAAAAGGTGGTTTAAACAACGCTTGTCTCAACTCCACCTGGTTGGCTAGCTGCAGTAAACGGGCATCTCTCTCAAGGGGTAAGAAAGACAACAGAAAGAAGAAATCAGCTATGCTGAAGGTAGCGTGCTGGAACGTACACAAAATGCAAGACTCTGAAGGTAACAACTGTCCTCAGAGACGCACAGCCCTTGTAGCCAGGGAACTGGATAGGCTCGACATTGACATTGCAGCCATCAGTGAAGTGAGGTTTGCAGAACAAGGCTCCTTGACCGAACACAGAGCTGGCTACACGCTATGCTGGTCTGGAAAAGGGAAAGAAGAACACAGACTGTCAGGAGTGGGCTTCATGATCAGCAAGCTCCAGAACCTCCCCGTTGGTCACTCTGACCGCCTCATGTCTCTTCGCTTGCCTCTACGCGACGATAAGTACATCACTCTCATCAGTGTCTATGCCCCCACATTACAGGCGGATCCCATCACGAAGGGAGCTTTCTACACAGAGCTGAGGAATCTCCTTGGGAAAGTGAATGAAGAAGACAAGGGTCCTCATCATGGGCGACTTTAATGCCAGAGTGGGCAGAGACTTTGATGTTTCACCAGGAACACTTGGACGACATGGAGTGGGCAATTGCGTTGGAAGACTTCTGTTGGAGTTGTGTGCAGAACAGGGTCTGTGTATCATTAACCCTATACAAAAAATAGCGGTGCGACAATTTCATTTCTCCATGGACACCTCATTTTCCTTTACCGAGACCTTAACTAAATGGGGCATTAGAGAGGAGGTGAAGTCTATTCAGAGAATCATGCAATGTTTCTTAAATTTGTTTTTGCTTTGTCCACAGTATATCTGCTCTACAGTGGCTTTGCAATGCTGATAAAAGGGGACATAATCCTGTCAAAAGA
>NC_090879.1:33505008-33512508 GCF_036669935.1 Montipora foliosa
TATTTATTTATTTATTTATTTATTGCACTGATGCCACGATAGGGCCGCGTTCTCTCTCGCAACTTACAATTTGTTTAACTCGTTGTCAAAACTCTGGCAAAAGAAAACGAAATTGATTACGGCACAATGTCAGGGTAGGCTCGATTGACCAGACGTTTTGTGCGCCCGCGTTCCTCCGCGCATACTACCGCTGGATCAATGGTCCAGCCAGTTGTATTTTCCACCAATCAGAAAGTTGCGTGCCTTAAGGGAAACAAACAAAGGTAACTGAATGAACCTGTTAATTCATTTCGTTTGTTTGTGTCCTCTAAGCCTCACTATCAAGCTGAATTTTAATATATCGAAAGTGTTCTATTGGTGTTCTATCGAAAGTGTTCTATTGTTCTATACGTCACGGACGAACGACGCGGACCAGTAATCCAGTCAGGGTGGAAAGAGACCATATATAAGCGCCCTGATCCAGTCGTGCGTTTCAGTCCTTGCCATATATCACAACAGAGGATAATAATTAATGTTAGAGTAGCATTGTTTGGAGTGAACAAACTTCATTCGATTGGCATTTGGTCTTGCATGTCAACTGATTATTTTAAAATTATTTTCTTGCCAGGGACTTGGCACAGAGGATACAAAAGACGTACAAGATACTGTGCAATTTAGCGGACGAAGGTAATTGAAGGGGAATATAATTGGTCGTCTCGGCCTCATTCTCAAACCAAGTCCAAATGTAAAACTCATATCCCCAGACAATCTTGAGCATAAAAGACTTAATGCATTGCCTTGCCTTTGAAAAAAGGAGACAAATGAACTATTTTCTCTGTTGTGTTCTAACGTCTGGAACCAAAAACGCAAAATCTATCTTCTTTACAGCTCTAAATGTTCCATTGACTGAAATGACCTTTCACTTTGAAAATCGTTGCCAATCCGCAATTCCAATATACGAGTTTCAAATATCTTGTATATGAGGTTTTTCATTAGAATTATTTCGTTTCAGAGAAAAAGCTAAAGTACAACGCGGAAAACCAATAAAAAAGAGCAAGGACTGGATCAAAGAGAAGAAGGAAAGGAGGAGACGACAAGGAAAGTAAGAACAAAATTGTATTTAATGAGGAGTGAATTTTTACTTGAGTGCCTCCAAAGCAAAGAAATTGCTTTATCCAATCACAGTAGACGCACGCAGTCGACGAGCCAATCAGTGCATGCATCTGTTGGGAAACGACTGTGTTTCCTCTCCCTGTTGCTAGTGGTGGCTTAGGGGAAAGTCCACTCCAACAAAATGAAAACTAGAAATCACAGGAAATAACCTCTGCAGTCAAATGTATTTAAAACTTCTAAAAATGAGCGACATACTGCCACTATAACATGCAATAGTCGAATGGAGACGGGTCGTAAAAGCGATTCACGAATCGTATGGATCGTTCGATTCGTGGGGACAGCTGTACGACGATTTTATCTAAGGAGATGCATTTTTCGGGTCGACAGATCGTGTATTCGGGTCCTTTCACTTAGTGAGTATTAGACATGCATGACAAGATGAAAACTAGAAATCACAGAAAATAACCTTTACAGTCAAATTTATTTAAAGTGCACCTAACCCCAAAATATTGTTTTTTGCTAAAATGAATCTTTGCAACTGTTCGAAACGCATTGCGGCCATTTTTTCATTTTTCTAACAAATCCTGGCATTTTATAGGCTTCGAAAGTTGCGAAAATCCAAGCATCTTTTGTTCACGACCGAGTCAGAAGGGGAGTGGGTCTATTCCTGATTTGACGTCACAATCTACTTTGCATGCATATTTACAAAGAGTTAATGCAATGTAAATCAGTTTGTGACGTCAAGTCAGGAATAGACCCACTCCCCTTCTGACTCGGTCGTGAACAAAAGATGCTTGGATTTTCGCAACTTTCGAAGCCTATAAAATGCCAGGATTTGTTAGAAAAATGAAAAAATGGCCGCAATGCGTTTCGAGCAGTTGCAAAGATTCATTTTAGCGAAAAAAATATTTTGGGGTTAGGTGCACTTTAAAACTTCTCCAAAGAAAGCGTTTTTATCCGAAAGAAGTGTAAGAATCGCCCATTTTTGTTTCCAAGTTTGCCGGGCTTTGTTATAAGACAAAAACTATTTTAGGAGATGATCGCTTTCAAACCAATTGATTTACCCATGGAGTGATTTATCCAGTGAATAAGTGCAATTTAGTAGTATCCACAGGAAAGTGATATATCGAGTAGCCGCCAAAAGTATTATGCTTTTTGTTAGGAGAAAACCGTGCTTGTTCCCATGCCATCTCACGAGAAGACGTTGGTTTTGTATCAGATGTGTTCGTTGTTTGGTACGTTTGAATCGGACAGTGGAAAATTTCATTTTTGTTTTTTTGTCTTGTCGCAGGGAAGTGAGACCAGATTCCAAATACACGGGGCGAAAAAGAAGATGCATCTTTTAATTTTATTTACCTCATTCAAGTATCGAAAGTCAAGGACGGTAAACTTGAAATGCAGAGTGCGCAGCGGTGGAAACCTCCTTGTTCGTTGGACGTTTGTCGAAGGAACAATAGCAGTTCTTTCACATTGGAACAAGAGAGACTCATCCTCAATGAACGGTGAAATAGGTTGTTTCTTTTAAAACGAAATGAAGTATTCCGATTTCGAGAGAAATTGTGATTTCTGATGTACAGGACTTGGATAATTTTAACATTTCGCAACACATTGCTGGAGGAGAGGTATCAGAATTTGAACCAACCGCTCCATCCATTTGTCCTCGTGCGGCTTCGCGATTGCCATGATTATTGAAGATAAAGAAGAAAATGCTGAAAACAAGACTGTATTACTAATGATATACCTTAATTGATCCCTCAGACTTAAAGAAACTGAAGAGCACTGCATGGCTCACTTAAAGAGAGTCAAGAGTTTTAGTTCAAACAACTTCGTCTTTTAATGTCTTGAGATGTGTCTTCAACCTGTTTTACTGATTACTTGCTACGTTGCTGAGCAAAGGAAAATCAAATATATACTTTCAATGTGTCTGCCTGTCATAGTGATGGAGGTGACGTTGTCATCGGCGTGGAATTCCACTCTAACGAAAGCTGTGATCGTTGCATCTGCGCGGATTGAGGCCAGAGCGGGAATTTGTACCGTGGAAGTGAGACAGCTTTCGATGCACAAAAAAAGATGTAGACCCTTAGCTTGTGCATGAATTTAAACAGATTATGATGCAGTCGTGTGGCTACGTCGTTATTCGGCGACTTTTTCACGCTGGAGATGCAAGCACTTTGCTGACGAAAGGCAGGAAATTTTCACTTTTCTTGCGTTTTGCCGATCTTCTGTGTGGGATGGGATACAGGACCTCCTGTGCTCAAATTTTGACGAATATCTGTTTGCATAACACCATTATGTAAATCCAATTCGCCAGTATTGAGTACTTATGAAACTCCATACTGCAGTTAAGAAAGCATAAATCTTAAGAGTGAAACGTACTGTCAATTTTTTGAACTGTACGATGGCCGAGGAGAGTCACAGTCCAGTTTTAATTTTTACCGTCCAGTTTTAATTTTTCACAGTCTCTTTTAATTTTATTCACAGTCCAATTTTAATTTTGTGAGTCGTCACCAGTTCTCTCACAGGTCATTGTTTTACCAATACCGTGTCCAATAAGTTACAATGAGTGTCCTAAACATTCATAAAAGCTAACCTTTGGCCTAATTAGGCCTAAACAAAAGCTTTTAGGCCGATGGTTAGCTTTTATGGATGTTTATAGGATCTTTCTGTATTGGTAAAAAAGTGACCTGTGACCTGTGAGAAAACTGGTGACGACTCACAACGTTAAAACTGGACTGTGAAAAATTAACTGGACTGTGACCCTCCTGGGCCATCGTAGAACTGGCTAACAGTTAAGTACGGTATCTAATTGTTAATTAGTATCACCCAACTAGTGGACTAATGCAAATGCTGCATTTTGATTGGCTACGCTACTAGAAGACTATTATTAATAGTCCTCGAATAGCGAAAAGCGTGACGCTTTCTTTCGTTTTATTCCCTTCTAACTATTTCTTCAACTTGCATTTGCTAACTTTATTACTGCCTTTTCTGTCCGACTAATTGGGTGATACTAAAACAATTAGACCCTTAAACAAATAGAACCTGTTTGCTTTGCAAGTAGGGAAGGGCGGCAAAATTCGCGCAAGTTTTGCTCTTGTCCAAACTTCCTTGTTTTAGTAAACTTCGTTCTTTAGCTGCCTTCTTGTAGACTCCAAGAACCCTCCATTTTTTTGTTTTCTTCATGCGATTTGGTATGAAGGAGTTTAAGAATCGAAGACGGCTAAGGCAACGACAACGCCAAAAAGCAGTAATATTATTGGTTAAATGAAGCAAAATTATCGTGCTGCACGTGCAGCACGCATTTTTCTATTTTTCTCTCCCGTCACTCGTCAAAACTACTACGTGAAATGACCAAGTTTAAGGTTTTGACGACAACGTGGACAAACTACAGTGAATCTTTCAGTCTCACTCTTTACTTCAAATCTGTCCGTACCAACCCAGTTTTAGGACACTTCGCCCATATTGTATAAGTTTAGAAATGGTTGTTGTTGAAACATTAAACCTAAACTACGATCGCATTGTCTTGCTTATAAACTGCTATCGCCCTCCTGACAACTATCAAAAATTTATCCAGAAATTCACTGGCTTTCTAAGATCCTTGGATTTTGGTCATCACTACTCTGTTATCGTAGTAGGTGATTTTAACTTCCCTGGCGTACAGTGGATAGAAGGGTCAGGCTTTGCATCACCTGGTGATGATTCTTCTTTTGCTAATTTTTGGATGGATTGTTGTTTATTTCAATCAGTGAAGCAACCTACTAGAGGTAACATCTTAGATCTCGTTCTAACAAACACCTTGGTCCCAAACACCACTGGTCCCCAGTTTAGAGACAGTGGACTTTCATCGGATCATTTTCCTCTCTTCTTTGACTTTGCTGTGGATGTAGATTTTAAAGACATTTCTCGCCTGAAGCGTTTCGTCTTCAAAAATGCAAATTTTGAGTCTCTTAAGGTGATTCCCTTGTTTTTCCCCGCGCATCTTGTACTGCGCATAACAGTGCGACTTCGGAGATGGTGAGGTTTCACTCCGGCCATCTGAATAGAGGCAACAAATGCCGCTTTTGCTGTTCAAGAGTTTTAAGTACACAATCATGATAACTGTTCTCGGTTTTGGAACTCGCCCCAGTCCTTTCGTGGAAAATGATCATTTTGAAGCTGAAATTGCCACTTTTCCATCCATTTATCATCGTGTTACGAAGAAACGAGTACGGTGACCCTCCATTTTAAATTGTTTTATTTACTCGTAATAGGTACACGGACAACCTGTTTTAAGGAGGAATAAAATTGGATAGTGGATGTTGTAGTATTCACCTATAAATGACGTGTAAAGCATTTAGAGCCAGACACTGAGTGCAAGCTGATGACTGTAGCGGTCCAATTTGCTTACATTTCTTTGCAAGATTGAGCAATTTGAAATCACTTTACTTAAAAGATTATAGCCCGGAAAACAAGCAGGTTCAAGTTTCCAGTAATATTTAGTAGCTTTTGCCAAATAACTAGTTTCGAGTGCTTCTCGCGAAATTCGGTAAAAAACACTAAGAATAAAGTGCATACAGTGCGAAAGTGCGAAAACAAGCACGGTGACCCCATCTTTTTACTGCGTTTTTTAAATGTCCTGTGTATGAATATCAATTGTGCCAAGTTTGAAAAAATCTGGATAGTACGTCATTTTCATGGGAATTACCTTAAGGAGGCTCGAACCTGTTTCAACGCTTCCCAGTGACGCTCTTATTAGAAGGATCTGCACCACACCTTTGTATCATGTATTGGCAATATTGTGGTACCAAATGAAAGACGAATTATTGCTGAACAAGATATAGTCATTATTGTGACGTAATATGTCACCGTGGCAACGGGCAAGGCCTGTAAAAACACCCTTTATTTTTTCTTTAGTTGCTCATATCTCAAAAACGATCTAGGTGACCCCCATTTTTTATTTCTGAAAAGTAATCAGAAGGGCACGATGAAACTTTCTGCAAAGTTTTAAAAAAATCGGTCTTGTGGATTCAGAGCCACCTTAATTTTGTAAATTTATTAAGGTAGCTCTGAATCATCTTGACAGAATTTTTGTAAACTCGCCGTAAGTTTCATCGTGGCCTTCTAATCACTTTTCAGCAATAAAAAAGGGGGTTCACCTAGTTCGTTTTTGAGATATGAGCAACTAAATCCAAAATATAAAGTGTTTTGCTTGGCTTTCCCGTTGCCAAGGTAACGTATTACATCACAATAATGATCTCATCTTGTTTGGAAATAATCGGTGTTTTATATGGTACCACAACATTGCTGTTGCGTGCTATAGTGTTGTAGCTTTATTCAATCTAAGCAGAGAGTCTCTAAATGTTGAAACCTTTCGAGCCTCCTTAAATAAGTCCTTTTGTTAACTCCACTCAGCAATGGTATTCACAGCGTTAATTCCATATTAAAGATTTTGATTCTCTTTGGGATTTGTGGAATGACTTTGTTTTTGCTGCTGTAGACACCTTCGTCCCAAAGATTAACTACAAACAATCAAATCGTGAATATCACAGGACGTAGTGAAGAATATCAACAACAAGAAGGCCCTATGGCAGCGTATTAGGAACTCAAATCTCCTCAACAAGTGGAAAGATTCCGCAAGTTAAGCCAACAAATTAAAAACCGACTTCGTTATGAAAGCTTAAGGAGAATTATGTTAAAGAGATATCAAATGAAATCCATGAGACTTCCAAGCGTTTTTGCTCGTTCTTTTCCTTCAATTGCAAGAAAAAAGCCAATTAATACCTGACAAGGTAACTTACAATGGTGTCTCATTCTCCGAGGATCGTGGACGGGCAGAAGCCTTTAATGACTTAATTTTTCAAATCTATTTAAAAGGATCATTGTGTGCAATAGGCTATTTCCGAGTTCATGCTTGCCTCCTCTTCAAAGCGAGTCTAAGTGCGAAGTTATTGTGATGGTAATTAGTTTTACTTTACATATGAATGAAAACCAATTTTCATAAGAAAAACTTCGCACTTAGACTCGCTTTGAAGAGGAAACAGACGCGAACTCGGAAATGGCCCATTGATCTGAACGCACCAATTCTCCCATGCGTTACTGAACAATTATCTCATGTCACAGTGTCAGTTGATGAAATTGTGGACATCCTTCGTTCATTGCACACTAAAAAGGAAATCGGACATGATAAGCTTCCCATCCAAGATTGTGTTGAAAGAATGTGCTGACTCCCTCGCTCCATCTATAACGGCGATTATTAATTTTCGTTTAAACAAAGGCTTTCAGTTATCAGATTGGAAAACAAGCATATGTTCCTCCAATTTCTAAAAAAAAGGGAAAAGAGAGTTTGTCGAAAATTATCGCCCCGTGTTGTTACTTCCAGTGATCTCTTAAGTTCAGGAGCGGTGTGTGGCCTCGCGCCTTGTGCATGGCCGA
>NC_090879.1:33520008-33527508 GCF_036669935.1 Montipora foliosa
TGCTTCCGGTTTACACAGTTATAAACGTGACATAAGCATAAACATTACGCATAAGCATAAGAAAATGGAAACGATTCCTCTTTTTTATGCTTATGCTTATGTCACTCCTGGTTTACACAGCTTTTGTTTATGCTTATATTTATGCTTATGCTTATGCTTATGTCACAGTGTAAACCAGGCTTAAAGGATAAAATAAAAATTTGGCATTGGCTGCGCTATCTAGATTTGTTCAATCCATTCCAAAGGGCTGTCTACTCTTGTGGAGCCATCTATATGAGTGTACTGAACATCCCAAAGAGTCAGCGCCTCAAAGCAAGGTGGTCAATGCCTATCGGCTTGATACCAGGTCCATCAGAGCCGGACGGTCATATCAATACCTATTTATCACCCATCATTGATGACCTAATTGCATTATATTCTGGGATTCAGATTAATTCATTGGGTCCGGGGAAAATATTCAGCCGCTCTATTCTTCTTCCTATCTTGGCTGACCTCCCAGCCTCAAGAAAGATGTCACCGTACAAAAGTCTCAAAGCAGATCTGCCCTGTGATAAATGTTGCTTCCAGGCAGTTCGTGAAAAAGGGACGAGTGGGGCAAGTGGCAAGATGAGTTTTTACTCTGACTCAAGCAGGTGTGAAGTATAATGAACTCATTCGCCTGCCAAGTTTTGACATGGTTTAAATTTCCTGATTGATCCCATGCACAACATTTTGATTGGCCTCGTATTAAACATTGGGGAAGTGCTGATATCTAAGAGCAAGGATATGTTGACAGACAAAGAAATTGAAATACCTGGCAAGCAGGTTGAGTGCTCTGAGGGTTCCCTATGATATTGGGAGACTACCAAAGACAATGCTAGAAAAGATGACTAGTAGTGGACGTGGTTTGAAAGCCCAGCAATGGAAAAATTTCATGATACCACCAAATGTCTTGCTGAAGCAGTTGAACTAATGTTGAAAGACCCCATCATGAGGCATGAGGTAGATGCTATTTCCTGTCTTCTCAAAAAAAAAGCCTCCATAAACTGTATGCTAAGGTGCTTGAAAAGTATGCCGTAAGTGTGAATTATCATATGGCACTACATATTCCTGAGCTTATTCAGAATTGGGGCCCCCCAACAAGCTGGTGGTACTTTCCATACGAACGACACATTGGTCTTTTAGGTGACATGAACACCATGAAGTGGAAAAACTGAGGAAGAAGAAATTTTTCGCAACTTTGTTGTGCAGCACTTAATTAGTGCTTCAAAGATCCCAACATTTGACAGATTTCAAGAAAAATGCATCCCTTCGCAACTGAAGCCATTCCTTAATCAGTGCCAAAGATGATCATTGTGCAGAAAGGCAGGAGGAATGGTCAGTTTACCTCAGAATACAAGCAGAACGCGTTTTTAATGGGGTTGATTGCATTTAAAAACTGGCTCCATCCAGAGCACAAGAAATAACCCACCAGTGGAGAGCTCAGATGTTGCCACCACGAAGGATGAAGCAAAGGCCAAAACTTGAATTCTTTAGTGAACTTAAAAACTACTTGTCAGACATTTATGAGGATTCACTGTTGTCCATTGAGCCATGCATTGACACATTGCAGCCCTTGTTTATTGTGTGGACAAGTTAGATGGGAGAGATAGTGAGGAAGTTTATCCTTATTTTGTTCAGGTTAATTTCTTTTTCACTGCGCATGTCCACTTGCAAGGGTCAAATGGAGGCACCAGCATGAAGGTACACCATCTGGCAAATGTTAACTGGTTTCACTTTGCCAACAAGAACCATGCTTCTGACAAATTAGCTGGATTGCCAGCCTTGAAAAGCACTTTCTATCGTGGTGATCATCTTGTCAATGTGAGAAGGTTGATACGTAGAGGGACTATACTTCAAGTTAAGAAGAACTATCAGTTGGTGGCTAATCTGAGTCGATGACTACATTACGTCACTTGGGTAGCACCATCAGTGAAACCCACAGAGTAACCCACAAAAACTGTAGGATGATGCTTCAGAAGACTGGTCAATAACTACTGAACTGCCTCAATTACCTAGATAGCCCTTCTGTATAGCACTTAAGAAGATGAAGGTTCAGGCCCAAATGGTCTTGTCCAAAATGCATGACACACGTCACTTTAAGGAAAGTTGACAAAAAATAATATTACTTGAGAAATTTGGGTAATCAAATGGTGACGAGTGAAATTAGGGAATAATTTCACACGCCTTTAGTCCAAAATCAAATAAGCTCCTGAACCATTGATTAGCTACATTGCATTAAAATTATTCCTTAATTCTCAAACCTGGACACCATTTTAGTAATGTGGGAAAAGTTGCCATGGCAACATTGTAATTTCACATGTCAAATTATAAATTAACCTTAAATTTCGTTCCAAAATTAAGGAGTAATTGGTCACCAATGTTATTAGCCAAATAATTACTTGAGTAAATTTGGGAGGATAAATTTGAATATATAAGATAGATGTACATTGTATTTCTGATTAGACAAGTGCAATAGGCCACTTCGAAAAATACCATAATACTCTTTATTTGTCCCCCCAAATTTTGCATAAGCATTGTTTCCAGTTTCTCTTGGGACTTACAATGGTCCCAAGAGAAAACAAAAACAATGCTTATGCAAAATTTGGGCGGATAAACAGAGAGTAATATGGTATCCGAAGTGGCCTATTGTTAGTTTTCCTAATTACAATAACTTTCACAATTCCCGTACACTGATTGGTTTGTGGCCATGTTACTGCACTACCACACGTACGCGATGCGTGCCTGTTTTTTATAAAGATGACAGGAATTTTTTCTTTCTGGCAAATGATTAATAGGCTGGTAGCCAAGTTTTTAACCTCAGAAAAAAGATCTGTTTCGTCGTATGAAGGTGTGAGCCAAAGGGCCTCTGCTGGCACGACTTCTGGGTGACCCCTTAAATGGTCTTAATGATCCCCGACTTGAAAAAATTGACTGGAACGCTGCAGTTCAATACCACCCAACTCAGTCCCTTTTGTTTTTGAGTAACACGTACCACAAGCAACCCAGTGTACGCTCATGGAGCGTCTACTTCTTTAAGTTCCTGGTTAATCTAATTTACTGCACGTCTTACCACTGCGAAGATTGTTTACATGATTTTTGTGAACATGAAATTACATCATTGGCGTGGCATAGCTCCTTTAACACTTAGATTTTCCCCTCTCAACAATTTATCGCTTTAATCTAACACAAAAGCATTCAGATAGTAAACAACTTCACATTTAGTAACCATTTCTTTTGCTTTTGTGCTTGTCAGCATTTGCGATAATTCGCGAGTCTGTTTTTGTATCTCATAAATGTTTAGATTTTCAATTAAAAACTCTGTTTTGATTGGCCGCTCAACCTCATGATTGTGTAAATAGTTCACCCTGAAGTCAAAATAGATACGTTTCTCAGGAACCCTACAAAGAAGGCCTCGTGACCTGACAGATGAAATGTAAATATTCAGTTAAATACTAGCAGTAATCAAAGATTACGAGAGTGCGTTCGACGCCGTCAGTTAAATATATAATTTCACTGGCTCACTTTCAGCCTCTGACTACTGCTAAAATCCACGTTTTTCAGCGCTGTATCGTGTCAAAGTCCATGCCAGTTTAGGAGGCCCCCTGTACAAACTACGATTTGTTGATACGTTGTGAGACAGCTCCAGTTCAGTAGACTCGCAAAAAAATTTACAGTTATAGCCGTCAAATTTCGTATTAATGGGTAAAATGTTTAAGCGTAAAAGCTAATTTTTAAACGGAAGCACAAATATCAGCAAACATTTGCAATCGCGTGCTCGTTTATCGTAACAAGTCTAACAAACTCCTTGCGACTGATTTGGGTATTTCCCCTGATGAATAAAGTATTTTCATAATTTTCCGTTCCTTGGTTCAGGCTCCCTCTTATGAATCTTGCCTTCAGATTACTTTTCCCCCAATTCCAAACAATATTCGACCTGACAAAGACTAAGCTACATGTATCTGTCGCGACTGGAACTAATCAAAATACATCCCAACGCCAAGGCGATTCAAAGTCCTGTTCGTTAACATATCAATTAAACAAAGGACTATTCTCCCAGATTTCGATGAATGTTACCGTGGAAGCGTTTAAAATTCACCAAAATCCGACGATAAGAGAACAAAATAGCGAAGCCTGCGAAAAGAAAAATCCAGCACAAAGACGGGCTCACGTGGCCTGCTCACATGTTCCACACATGTCTAATCACATGTCTCAGTACCAGTTTTCCAACCGATACAAACCTCTGCAAACGTCAAGCCGGAGGGCCATTTTGATGTCCTTACAGGAATGTCAAAAACTAGGTCCCTCGGGGGACATGTGCTTACGGGTAACGAATGTCACACCATTGACATTGTCTGTGTCATTGTTGACATGTTTTTGCAATGAGCGTTGACAATGAATGCTTGGAATGCACGAAGAGCATTGCAATTAAGTTTTCCAGATAAAGACTGCATGTGGCTACTGTAACAGTTACAAAAAGTGAGTGAATTTCGAAGAAAGGATGGATGCGTTTATAACGAAAATAAGGAAAAAACGAAATAATGAGCGAGAGGTAGTAAGGTGTACAAAGAGTCATGATGGAATCCGACAATAGGTGATCTGTTTGAAAATCGAGGTCAATGCAGAGTTCCTTTCTTGGATTTGTTTTTTATTTTTTCACTCAAGAAGAGCACTGATAATGCTCAAGGTTTAATACGTTTGTCAAATAATTCTGTATCTCGGGCGATGTACAAAGAGAGAAAACAAAATATGAGCACGTCACTTGATAGCATCAGGTAGCTTCATTTGCGTGAGCGATGTTAATACCTTACTTCCCGATTTTCCTGTGAAAAGTTTTTGGCTTGGCTGAAAATCACAACATTTTTCCCAGCAAACTATTTAAAGGTCATTTTGTGACCTTTCTGGTGTTAGTTGGTCTTGGTTTTAGTTAGCCACCGTAATTAGATTATCAAATTTCAAATTCAAGTTCTTTTACCATCTCAGCAACTTTCAGTCTACAAAGAATTTTCATCTAAAATGAAGTTTACTTATACCCGTCAGGAATTTATATTTTAAATTTCTGCAAAATTTCGGCATTAATTAAACATCTCGATCTCGACATGCCAAAAATATGCATGATCCCATCTATTGGCAGGTGTCAAAGTATAAAGTTGTTTGTAAGACGAAAAAATTACCTTGCCTAAAAACCCACTCTAATGTCCTCTTGCTCCAACTAGCTACCAAAATAAGTTTGTTTACGCATCTCGGCAGCTTTCAATATGCCCGCCTGAGAAGTTTACCTCTACCTGTGAGAAATTTATATTTTCAATTTTAGCAAAACAAAACAAATGGTCAATTGATATATGCACATCGCGTCGGCAAGTGTCACTGAGAGAGCAAGTTGTCTTTGATGACAACTGATGAGATTTTTGCAAAATGTTTCGAAATTCGAAAATATCAGACATCTTACGAGAATATCAACATGAAAGCTCATTGGAGATGTTTTATGGGCATTTTGACTCCAAAGGCTGTTTTTCCGCTCAAATCCTACCGGCTTCCACAACAGGTTTGCCAATCAAATTATCATGCGATTGTCGAAATCTTGCTTTAAATTCTCTAAAATTTCTCTTTTTATACGGAAAATTAAGAAAGGAAAAGGCAACAAGTAGGCCGCAAACAGAATAACTGTAAAATGGACATCATTTCCTAATTTTAAATAAAGACCTCATTAGTTTAGTGATTCATGCACGCGATCTTACACTCACTCACTCACTCACTCACTTACTCACTCACTCACTCACTCACCCACTCACTATTATCATATAACACCCATTTTGACAAAAGCACTATCGAACAAGTCCATATCAAGTTCTGTAAACAAACACTAAATACCCCATGGTACACAGAGAACATTGCCTGTAGGGCAGAACTTGGACGGTACCTTTTAAGTATAGACATAAAAGCTTCAATATTTAGTTACTCGCTTAGATTACAGCATAAAACAGTCAACCCTCTATTAAAGGAAGCCTTTCATCACGCAAAAAGTCACAGCCAATTTTTTGATGTATTAAATAATGACGAAACTATACGAATGAACTCTACAGGCAATACATCAAGCCAACTACACATTAAGAATGCTCGTTCCTCCATAAAGAAACAGCTTAAAAAGGACTACATTCGAAATTGGCTGAAGGCTCACAACAACACTTCCGAAGGCTCTAGAGAGAAATTTACACACAAAGAAATCAAATTCGACTACCAATTGGAAGACTATCTCAAAACTATCAGAAACCCAGCACATAGAATAAGTATGACAAAATTGCGTCTGGAGGTTCATAGCTTGCGAATACAGACTGGGAAATACGAAAATAGAGGTGCACCAATCCCAGTAGATGGAAGAACGTGTCTAGTCTGCAATAGAGGCACTGAGAGACTAGAGGCTATATAGAAGACGAGCGGCACTTCTTGATGTATTGCCCAGGGTACGATAGCATTAGAAATGAGCTCCATTCTCTCCTTTCAACACACGATGTTGTTTTCAAAAGCCTTAATGATGAGGATAAAATACGGTATTTACTTACCCTAGAAAAAGAAAGCACTTCAAAGATAGTAGGTAAATACACATATTTAATGTTTCAGAAGAGAAAAGACTTCCTAAATGCAAAATAATTAAAATAATAACTTTATACCAATTGTATTACAAGTAATTGTATGATCTTTTTAGTTAATTAGTTATTCTAGTAGATAACATCACCTTTATTGTAACGAGACCGATACCTCCCTTTGGAGAGTAAGGCGCAATAAAGATTTACTGTTTACTGTTTTACTCACTCACTCACTCACTCAGACAACCCCGATGACATTGTGCATTACGGGCTAACCCGTAAGCACAAAAATCATACATCCGTGCACAGGCACACCAACATCCTTAAGATACAGCACCCAGAACGCAGAAAACCGGAACTAGGCTTGCGAACGCAATTACAACAGAATTACAGCGGTTATCAGTAACACGTGCCCCACAACGACATATTTTCATATTCGAAAATAAAATTTAGGTGGAGGCCAATCAAATGTTTCCATGACGAAGTCGACTGCCGCCAAGAGAACAGGAGTATCGTCATGGAAACATTTGATTGACGTCCACCTAAAGTTTACTTTCGAAAAATGAATTAAAAGTCGTTGAGGAGCGCGTATAACTGACAACCGCTGTAAAAAACAAAAGACGGAAGTTTCTTGGCTAAAAAGTATGTTGTTTTACTCTGAAAACGACGAACGATTAACATTCTTTACCATGGTTCATTCAGTTGACACAAGGTGATCACGTGCACCTTTATGGTTGCCTAGCACGTGATCAATTTCTTCCTTTTGACAGAACATCATGACCATCCCCTTGATTCATAGAAGTTAGAAACTGTGGAGATTTTCGTGTTTTTACGATCTTTTGATGAGAATTCGATTCATAGTTATATGCTAAAACTATGTTCTTTTTTCTTCACCTGT
>NC_090879.1:33537508-33547508 GCF_036669935.1 Montipora foliosa
ATGAGTCTTAGCATTTCTTTGATATAGTTTGTGGGGATTGGAGGGTTATTTCACAGTGACAGTTTTCGCATGCTTTGCATCCTGTAGTGATTCTCTCTTCCTGCGGTATATTTGTATATAGACTTGTGACATCCATCGATAAAAGGAAAGTTCGTTTTCCTATCTTCGTCTCTTCAATGAAATTGATGAAATCTGTAGAGTCTTTAAGTCCTTTGTAGTGTGCATCTCCTGCCGGAAAAGTTGAAGACATAATAGACTGCTCTGTCTCCTTTTATGGTAATGTGTCCTGAATGAAGCTAGAAAATTTGGCACTTGATCCATGTGAAAATGTGTTGACCACACGTTAAAGTATTCAAAAATATTAAAATGTCAATCACACTTTTGAAAGTAATACTGCGGGTTTAGACAGGGAGTTTATGTGGGGGATTATCCTCATTTTGGTAGGGACTAGACCCAAAAATATGTCCCCTGTATGTAGGGCATTATCCTTGTTTTGTTTTGCTTTTTGGCTAATGGCCCGTGTTTCCCCGGGGTGGGGGTTTACAATGAAAGGTGCATTAGTCTGCGCTTTACCCTTGATCTTCAGTCTGCATCTTACTCTGAACAAGTCGAAAACCGACTCAAAATCCAACTCGAAATCCAACTCGAAAATCCAACTCGAAAATTCAACTCGAAAATCTAACTCGAAAATCTAACTCGAAATCCTACTCGAAATCCATCTCGAAATCCTAAGTAGGTAAATGGGCAACCTCTCCCTGCCGATTCATGGATAAGGGTTAATGAGGATTACCAGAACAAATGTCACGCTGGGCGTTCCAGCGTGTACATGAATGTCGTTCATTTCTGAAGTGCGTCAACTAACACTACATCCGAAAAACACGAAAAAAAACGTTTTACGAGCGATGAGCCATGTAGGGGGCGTGCTGGATCATTTTCCAGCCAAGAATAGATTTACATAAATTCCCAGCATCAAACTGCGTGCGGAGCGGCTATTAATATTGGTATTTAATTAGGATGATCACAAAACTTCGCTTGCATCATCATTTTCCTTGAGAATTGTTAACTTTCATTGTCCAAGATTGTTGCTTAGTTGCTTTTTATGACTGCAAACATCTACTTTTTAAAATAACCTTAACCTTAGGCCTTCTCTACGGCAAATTTTGAAAGAGCCACCACTCACATCTTTTTAAAGGGGAAAATCCCCAAAAGACATGCTCGTAAGAGCAAAGCTTTAAAGAGGTCAAAGACCGAAAATACGTTACAAAAGTCTCAACCGTTAAGGAGTTATGTAGGCCTGTCAATCCTTGATACTTTCTACTGTACATATTCTGACCCCTTTCATACCGGGTTATTAAAGTATCTTTACTACTTCATGCTCGGACAAGGCAACGGACTAAAATGTACTAATTCCCAACCCCATAGGGAAAAGCAAAGGCCAAAATGTACTAATCCCTCACATTTCTGGGAAGGCAACACAAAAAATGAATTAAGTTGGGGGGGGGGGAGTGCACAGTGACAGGTGCATAACGTTATAATTTAACTGTTGAAATAGCCCAAACCTTTTAGAAATTAGGCCTAAAGTTAGTAGTTATAAAAAGTTTGGGCTTTTTCATCAGTTACATTATAACCTTAGTGAACATTTTAGACTGACCACCTCGAAAATCCAACTCCAAATCCAATTCGAAATCCTAACTCGACAATTAGTCTGTCTCCGACAGAGAGTAAAATTCGCAGACCACGTGGCACGTGATCACGTCCAGCAAAGTGTTCAGCAACTGCTGTCCGCTCAGGAAGTTCTGCTTTCTGTTTTTTGTCCTGATCGAGAGAGCAGTTACGCGCGAGATCAGAAACATTCTTTTAAGCCCGCGCAAAAGGTAAGCACCAATTACTTTCCAGTTTTTAGAATCTTTCTTTGAGCTTATTCCTTAACGCATCTTTCGCCGTTATCCTGGTGCTACTGATTTATTACTTGCAATCAAACTGAATGAAATCATCTCCGACCAATTAGTTTACTTACATCTCTCTTCAACTTAGCAATCGAATTTTTAGATAAAGTAAACACCCGCATATAAGAACACTGATTTCAGGTTTCAGGCTGATCATGTTCTTATTTAAGGGGTGCATAGTAAGAAATCAGCCTAAAAGTGTTCATTAAATTGCCTTACAACTGGTTTCACAAATACTTCAACTTGTACATTTCTAGAGGTTTAATTAACGTACAAGCCTTTTTAAAAATAGATTTTAAAGTTTGTATTGGTCCTGAAAACCATATTACTTTGATCACTTACTGTACTGTACGTTTTCCTTATTCCAATACCCTTTCCCTTTATATTAAGAACATGTTTTATGTATCAGGCTGAATTTGCTCTTATTTATATGGTGCTTTATTGGCCAAATTTCAGCCTGATGTTCTTAATCCACTTGTTCTTATAGGCGGGTGTTGACTATGGTTTGCCGTTTGTTGCAAAATTCAACAATGTATATTTGTATGCCACAATATATATATTGATTTATCTTCAACATAGGATATTTTAATTTAACGACTATAATCATTGAACTTCAACACAGGATATTTTCATTCAACGACTACATTCATTCAACTTCAACACCGGCTATTTTTGTGCAAGAAGAATATTTATTCAACTTCAACACCCAAAGTTACGTTTTATGCAACGAATATATTTATTCAACTTCAACAACAATATTTTCATTCAACAAATCATATACATTCAACTCTTTGCAAGTTCCCAGACATCGGTAATTTCTTATTCAACTAAGCGCCACCTCCCTAAGGTTATTTTAAAAAGTAGATGTTTGCAGTCATAAAACGCAAAACTAAGCAACAATCGTCGACAATGAAAGTTAACAATTCTCAAGGAAAATGATGATGCAAGCGAAGTTTTGTAATCATCCTAATTAAATACCAATATTTATAGCCGCTCCGCACACAGCTTGATGCTGGGAATTTATTTCAGTGCGAATGATTGCTTGCTGGCGAGCTTGTGTGTGAATCTATTCTTGGCTGGAAAATGATCCAGCACGCCCCCTTCATGGCTCATCGCTCGTAAAACGTTTTTTTCTGGTTTTTCGGATGTAGTGTTAGTTGACGCACTTCAGATGTGAACGACATTCATGTACCCGCTGGAACGCCTACAATAAACACCATAAACACCGAGCGTGACATTTGTTCTGGTAATCCTCATTAACCCTTATCCATGAATCGGCAGGGAGAGGTTGCCCATTTTCCTACTTAGGATTTCGAGTTGGATTTCGAGTAGGATTTCGAGTTAGATTTTCGAGTTAGATTTTCGAGTTGAATTTTCGAGTTGGATTTTCGAGTTGGATTTCGAGTTGCATTGCGAGTCGGTTTTCGACTTGTTCAGAGTAAGATGCAGACTGAAGATCCAGGGTAAAGTGCAGGCTAATGCACTTTTGATTGTAAACCCGCACCCCGGGGAATTATGGGGCATTAGCCAAAAAGCAAAACAAAACAAGGATAATGCCCTACATACAGGGGACATATTTTTGGGTCTAATCCCTACCAAAATGAGGATAATCCCCCACATAAACTCCTTGTCTAAACCTGCAGTATTACTTTCAAAAACGTGATTGACATTTTAATATTTTTGAATACTTTAACGTGTGGTCAACACATTTTCACATGGATCAAGTGCCAAATTTTCTAGCTTTATTCAGGACACATTACCATAAAAGGAGACAGAGCAGTCTATTATATCTTCAACTTTTCCGGCAGGAGATGCACACTACAAAGGACTTAAAGATTCTACAGATTTCATCAATTTCATTGAAGAGACGAAGATAGGAAAACGAACTTTTCTTTTATCGATGGACGTCACAAGTCTATATACAAATATACCACAGGAAAAGAGAATCACTACAGGATGCAAAGCATGCGAAAACTGTCACTGTGCAATAACCCTCCAATCCCCACAAACTATATCAAAGAAATGCTAAGACTCAAAAAGAATTCTTTCCAGTTCAACTATCTACAAATTCACGGTAATAAAATGGCCTTTGCCTTTGCAAATATTTTCATGGCCGATCTTGAGACACAGATTCTTAGCAAAAGCCTCATAAAGGCAATGATTTGGAAACGATACATTGACGGCATTTTTTCGTTGTGGGATGTGAAAAAACCGGATATAGACAAGTTCATCAAACAAGCAAACTCACACCACCCTACCATCCAATTTACAGCTGAGATCTCAAACACTGAGGCCATTGTATACACTGTTGTATACAAAGGCAAACGCTGTCAAAATCAATCTGAAACATTTCAGTACACTCATTTTTCTTCCAGCCACTCACCAGGTGTCAAAAAAAGGATTCGTGAAGGGCGAAGCCCTTAAGACTTCAACGCACTAATTTTTCAAGAACAACATTTGAAGAGAACATTCACAAATTAAAATCACGTCTCCGTGCTAGAGGCTATCCAAAACGTCTGATTGAGACACTCCTAACAGACATAAAATTTAAAGAAAGGCAATCAGCGCTGAAGGAAAGAAATGAAATCCCTTACTCCTTCTTACTCCTTCTTGCTCGGACAAGGCAACGGCCTAAAATGTACTAATCCCTCACCTCTCTGGGAAGACAACAGAAAAATGAATTAAGGTTCGGGGAAGGGGGGGGGTTCACAGTGACATGTGCATAACGTTATAATGTAACTGTTGAAATAGCCCAAACCTTTTAGAAATTAGGCCTAAAGTTAGTAGTTATAAAAGGTTTGGGCTTTTTCATCAGTTACATTATAACCTTAGTCTACATTTTACACTGACCACCTCGAAAATCCAACTCGAAATCCAATTCGAAATCCTAACTCGACAATTAGTCTGTCTCTGACAGAGAGTAAAATTCGCAGACCACGTGGCACGTGATCACGTCCAGCAAAGTGTCCAGCAACTGCTGTCCGCTCAGGAAGTTCTGCTTTCTGTTTTTTGTCCTGATCGAGAGATCGGTTACGCGCGAGATCAGAAACATTCATTTAAGCCCGCGCAAAAGGTAAGCACCAATTCACTTCTCAGTTTTTAGAATCTTTCTTTGAGCTTATGCCTTAACGCATCTTTCGCCGTTATCCTGGTGCTACTGATATATTACTTGCATTCAACCTGGATGAAATCATCTCCGATCAATTAGTTTACCTACATCTCTCTTCAACTTAGCAATCGAATTTTTAGATAAAGTAAACACCCGCATATAAGAACACTGACTTCAGGTTTCAGGCTGATCGTGTTCTTATTTAAGGGGTGCATAGTAAGAAATCAGCCTGAAAGTGTTCTTAAAATGTCCTTACAACTGGTTTCACAAATACTTCAACTTGTACATTTCTAGAGGTTTAATTAACGTACAAGCCTTTTTAAAAATAGATTTTAAAGTTTGTATTGGTCCTGAAAACCATATTACTTTGATCACTTACTGTACTGTACGTTTTCCTTATTCCAATACCCTTTCCCTTTATATTAAGAACATGTTTTATTTATCAGCCTGAATTTGCTCTTATTTATATGGTGCTTTATTGGCCAAATTTCAGCCTGATGTTCTTAATACACTTGTTCTTATAGGCGGGTGTTGACTATGGTTTGCCGTTTGTTGCAAAATTCAACAATGTATATTTGTATGGAACAAGATATATATATTGATTCATATTCAACATAGGATATTTTAATTTAACGACTATAATCATTGAACTTCAACACAGGATATTTTCATTCAACGACTACATTCATTCAACTTCAACACGGGCTATTTTTGTGCAAGAAGAATATTTATTCAACTTCAACAACAATATTTTGAATTCATTCAACAAATCATATTCATTCAACTCTTCGCAAGTTCCCAGACATCGGTAATTTCTTATTCAACAAAGCGCCACCTCCCTAAGGTTATTTTAAAGAGTAGATGTTTGCAGTCATAAAACGAAAAATTAAGCAACAATCGTGGACAATGAAAGTTAACAATTCTCAAGGAAAATGATGATGCAAGCGAAGTTTTGTAATCATCCTAATTAAATACCAATAGTAATAGCCGCTCCGCACACAGTTTGATGCTGGGAATTTATTTCAGTGCGAATGATTGCTTGCTGGCGGCCTTGTGTGTGAATCTATTCTTGGCTGGAAAATGATCCAGTACGCCCCCTTCATGGCTCATCGCTCGTAAAACGTTTTTTTTTTTTTGTTTTTGGGATGTAGTGTTAGTTGACGCACTTCAGATGTGAACAACATTCATGTACACGCTGGAACGCCTACAATAAACACCATAAACACCCAGCGTGACATTTGTTCTGGTAATCCTCATAAAGCCTTATCCATGAATCGGCAGGAAGAGGTTCCCTATTTACCTACTTACGATTTCGAGTTGGATTTCGAGTAGGATTTCGAGTTGAATTTTCGAGTTGAATTTTGGAGTTGGATTTTCGAGTTGGATTTCGAGTTGGATTTCGAGTCGTTTTTCGACTTGTTCAGAGTAAGATGCAGACTGAAGATTAAGGGTAAAGCGCAGACTAATGCGCCTTTCATTGTAAACCCCCACCCCGGGGAAACATGGGGCATTAGCCAGAAAGGAAAACAAAACAAGGATAATGCCCTACATACAGGGGACATATTTTTGGGTCTAATCCCTACCAAAATGAGGATAATCCCCCACATAAACTCCTTGTCTAAACCCGCAATATTACTTTCAAAAGTGTGATTGACACTTTAATATTTTTGACTGCTTTAACGTTTGGTCAACACATTTTCACATGAATCAAGTGCCAAATTTTCTAGCTTTATTCAGGACACATTACCATAAAAGGAGACAGAGCAGTCTATTATGTCTTCAACTTTTCCGGCAGGTGATGCACACTACAAAGGACTTAAAGACTCTACAGATTTCATCAATTTCATTGAAGAGACGAAGATAGGAAAACGAACTTTTCTTTTATCGATGGACGTCACAAGTCTAAATACAAATATACCACAGGAAGAGAGAATCACTACAGGATGCAAAGCATACGAAAACTGTCACTGTGAAATAACCCTCCAATCCCCACAAACTATATCAAAGAAATGCTAAGACTCATACTCAAAAAGAATTCTTTCCAGTTCAACTATCTACAAATTCACGTTAATAAAATGGGCTTTGCCTTTGCAAATATTTTCATGGCCGATCTTGAGACACAGATTCTTAGCAAAAGCCTCATAAAGGCAATGATTTGGAAACGATACATTGACGGCATTTTTTCGTTGTGGGATGTGAGAAAACCGGATATAGACAAGTTCATCAAACAAGCAAACTCACACCACTCTACCATCAAATTTACAGCTGAGATCTCAAACACTGAGGCCATTGTATACACTGTTGTATACAAAGGCAAACGCTTTCAAAATCAATCTGTAACATTTCAGTACACTCATTTTTCTTCCATTCACTCACCAGGTGTCAATAAAAGAATTCGTGAAGGGCGAAGCCCTTAAGACTTCAACGCACTAATTCTTCAAGAACAACATTTGAAGAGAACATTTACAAACTAAAATCACGTCTCCGTGCTAGAGGCTATCCAAAACTTTTCATTGAGACACTCCTAACAGACATAAAATTTACAGAAAGGGAATCAGCGCTGAAGGAAAGAAATGAAATCCCTCAAGATATCTTGCCCTTTGTGACACAGTATCACCCGGCAGTGCCAAACGTGCTTTATTAAAAAATTGGCACTTCATACAACAACAGCCTTCTCTACGGCAAATTTTGAAAGAGCCACCACTCACATCTTTTCAAAGGGGAAAATCCCTTAAAGACATGCTCGTAAGAGCAAAGCTTTAAAGAGGTCAAAGACCGAGAATACGTTACAAAAGTCTCAACCGTTAAGGAGTTGTGTAGGCCTGTCAATCCTTGATACTTTCTACTGTACATATTCTGACCCCTTTCATTTCGGGCTATTAAAGTGTCCTTACTCCTTCTTGCTCGGACAAGGCAACGGACTAAAATGTACTAATTCCCCACCCCATAGGGAAAAGCAAAGGCCAAAATGTACTAATCCCTCACCTCTCTGGGAAGACAACGCAAAAAATGAATTAAGGTTGGGAGGGAGGATTTACAGTGACAGGTGCATATGGTTATAATGTAACTGTTGAAATAGCCCAAACCTTTTAGACATTAGGCCTAAAGTTAGTAGTTATAAAAGGTTTGGGCTTTTTCATCAGTTACATTGTAACCTTAGTCTACTTTTTACACTGACCACCTCGAAAATCCAACTCGAAATCCAATTCGAAATCCTAACTTGACAATTAGTCTGTCGCCGACAGAGAGTAAAATTTGCAGACCACGTGGCACGCGATCACGTCCAGCAAAGTGTCCAGCAACTGCTGTCCGCTCAGGAAGTTCTGCTTTCTGTTTTTTGTCCTGATCGAGAGAGCAGTTACGCGCGAGATCAGAAACATTCATTTAAGCCCGCGCAAAAGGTAAGCACCAATTCACTTCTCAGTTTTTAGAATCTTTCTTTGAGCTTATGCCTTAACGCATCTTTCGCCGTTATCCTGGTGCTACTGATATATTACTTGCATTCAACCTGGATGAAATCATCTCCGATCAATTAGTTTACCTACATCTCTCTTCAACTTAGCAATCGAATTTTTAGATAAAGTAAACACCCGCATATAAGAACACTGATTTCAGGTTTCAGGCTGATCGTGTTCTTATTTAAGGGGTGCATAGTAAGAAATCAGCCTGAAAGTGTTATCAAAATGTCCTTACAACTGGTTTCACAAATACTTCAACTTGTACATTTCTAGAGGTTTAATTAACGTACAAGCCTTTTTAAAAATAGATTTTAAAGTTTGTATTGGTCCTGAAAACCATATTACTTTGATCACTTACTGTACTGTACGTTTTCCTTATTCCAATACCCTTTCCCTTTATATTAAGAACATGTTTTATTTATCAGCCTGAATTTGCTCTTATTTATATGGTGCTTTATTGGCCAAATTTCAGCCTGATGTTTTTCATCCACTTGTTCTTATAGGTGGGTGTTGACTATGGTTTGCCGTTTGTTGCAAAATTCAACAATGTATATTTGTATGCAACAATATATATATTGATTCATCTTCAACACAGGATATTTTAATTTAATGACTATAATCATTCAACTTCAACACAGGATATTTTTATTCAACGACTACATTCATTCAACTTCAACACGGGCTATTTTTGTGCACGAAGAATATTTATTCAACTTCAACACCCAAAAATTACGTTTCATGCAACGAATATATTTATTCAACTTCAACAACAATATTTTCATTCAACAAATCATATTCATTCAACTCTTCGCAAGTTCCCAGACATCGGTAATTTCTTATTCAAAAAAGCGCCACCTCCCTACCCCACTGCTACCCCTTCTTAAAAAAGAAGAGCGTGAAAAGCATCTTGAAAAGCAGCATGGCTGCCCAGGAACAACGTTTCAACCAGTGTTTTGATGATACAGTCTGTATTGTGAACTTCTTTAACGTACCAGGAAGTTATTACAGGCCTGCACGGACTCCTTGGGCTCCCCGTGTGGTTTTTTCGGTTGCATCGCATTTGAACCTAAAAGAAACAGTAATTTTGCTCTGACGAGCGTGTCTTTGAGGGATTTACCCCTTTTGTATGATATTATTGGAGGTTTTAAGTAGATCCAATTCAGCATAGGCTGATTTTCTATGGTGCTCCATTGTTCTACCAGTAACCTTTTAAGATTTTTGACTCCTGGGTGGTACGTAGTGGCTAAACGCAAAGTCCTTTCCTTTGCTTTTTCTTTTGTGTTAGAGCCGATGGTCTAGAGTCAAAGTTGACCTCTAGCAGACACCTTTCCACAATTGTATTTGGATAGCCGCGTGCTCTCAGGCGTTGTTTGAATTTCTCAAGGCTAGGCTCTCTTCAAATGTTGTTGTCGAACAGTTTGTTCTAGGCAGTCTAATAGGCCACGTTCGAGATATTTCCTCGCCAGTTGTTTCATTTTCACCATTCC
>NC_090879.1:33552508-33562508 GCF_036669935.1 Montipora foliosa
GCATGTCTTGCAGATGCACTAAGCAAACGTTTATTGCACACACTAAGGAAGGACTGAAGATGTTGTTTCCGCTTCATAATTCCTTTTCTTGTCAATCTAATCTGATGCCAGGTCAAAATTTTTTTGGCTTTACATTTGCACCAAAAAGTACCGTAAAAGCTGGGAGGTAACAGTAAAAGACAAGCCAAAAGACAGGTGAAGAAAAAAGAACATAGTTTTAGCATATAACTATGAATCGAATTCTCATCAAAAGATAGTAAAAACACGAAAATTTCCACAGTTTTTAACTTCTATGAATCAAGGGGATGGTCATGATGTTCTGTCAAAAGGAAGAAATTGATCACGTGCTAGGCAACCATAAAGGTGCACGTGATCACCTTGTGTCAACTGAATGAACCATGGTAAAGAATGTTAATCGTTCGTCGTTTTCAGAGTAAAACAACGTACTTTTTAGGCAAGAAACTTCCGTCTTTGATTTTTTACAGCGGTTGTCAGTTATACGCGCTCCTCAACGACTTTTAATTCATTTTTCGAAAGTAAACTTTAGGTGGACGTCAATCAAATGTTTCCATGACGATACTCCTCTTCTCTTGGCGGCAGTTGACTTCGTCATGGAAACATTTGATTGGCGTCCACCTAAATTTTATTTTCGAATATGAAAATATGTCGTTGTGGGGCACATGTTACTGATAACCGCTGTAATTCTGTTGTAGTTGCGTTCGCAAGCCTAGTTCCGGTTTTCTGCGTTCTGGGTGCTGTATCTTAAGGCTGTTGGTGTGCCTGTGTACGGATGTATGATTTTTGTGCTTACGGGGTAGCCCGTAATGCACAATGTCATCGGGGTTGTCTGAGTGAGTGAGTGAGTGAGTGAGTGAGTAAAACAGTAAACAGTAACCAGTAAATCTTTATTGCGCCTTACTCTCCAAAGGGAGGTATCGGTCTCGTTACAATAAAGGTGATGATATCTACTAGAATAACTAATTAACTAAAAAGATCATACAATTACTTGTAATACAATTGGTATAAAATTATTATTTTAATTATTTTGCATTTAGGAAGTCTTTTCTCTTCTGAAACATTAAATATGTGTATTTACCTACTATCTTTGAAGTGCTTTCGTTTTCTAGGGTAAGTAAATACCGTATTTTATCCTCATCATTAAGGCTTTTGAAAACAACATCGGGATGTTAACCGTATTTTGATTAGTTCCAGTCGCGACAGATACATGTAGCTTAGTCTTTGTCAGGTCGAATATTGTTTGGAATTGGGGGAAAAGTAATCTGAAGGCAAGATTCATAAGAGGGAGCCTGAACCAAGGAACGGAAAATTATGAAAATACTTTATTCATCAGGGGAAATACCCAAATCAGTCGCAAGGAGTTTGTTAGACTTGTTACGATAAACGAGCACGCGATTGCAAATGTTTGCTGATATTTGTGCTTCCGTTTAAAAATTAGCTTTTATGCTTAAACATTTTACCCATTAATACGAAATTTGACGGCTATAACTGTAAATTTTTTTGCGAGTCTACTGAACTGGAGCTGTCTCACAACGTATGAACAAATCGTAGTTTGTACAGGGGGCCTCCTAAACTGGCATGGACTTTGACACGATACAGCGCTGAAAAACGTGGATTTTAGCAATAGTCAGAGGCTGAAAGTGAGCCAGCGAAATTATATATTTATCTGACGGCGTCGAACGCACTCTCGTAATCTTTGATTACTGCTAGTATTTAACTGAATATTTACATTTCATCTGTCAGGTCACGAGGCCTTCTTTGTAGGGTTCCAGAGAAACGTATCTATTTTTCACCTCAGGGCGAACTATTTACACAATCATGAGGTTGAGCGGCCAATCAAAACAGAGTTTTTAATTGAAAATCTAAACATTTATGAGATACAAAAACTTGAATTATCGCAAATGCTGACAAGCACAAAAGCAAAAGAAATGGTTACTAAATGTGAAGTTGTTTACTATCTGAATGCTTTTGCGTTAGATTAAAGCGATAAATTGTTGAGAGGGGAAAATCTAAGTGTTAAAGGAGCTATGTCACGCAAATGATGTAATTTCATGTTCGCAAAAATCATGTAAACAATCTTCGCAGTGGTAAGACGTGCAGTCAAGAGAAAATGAGGGGACAGAGAAGGAGGTTCCCTGTCCAGCCCTTGGGATATGTCATGTCCACGAAAGTTATTTTTAGACGAGCGGAAGTCTTCCGAGACGTCCGCATGCAGGTCAACCTCGGTCCGATGTTTGAAAGAAAATACATATTCATCAGCCTTCCACGTGCGCCATCATTTTCTCTTTTCACTAAGAACCTGAGAGCGAAGCAAGACTGCATGCGGACGTCTCGGAAGACAGACTTCCCCTAGAACAAAGACTTCCGCTCGTCTAAAAATAACTTTCGTGGACATAACATATCCCGGCCAACGCCTTGAGCCTCCCTCTCTGTCCCCTCATTTTCTCTTGGTGCAGTAAATTAGATTAACCAGGAACTTAAAGAAGTAGACGCTCCATGGGCGTACACTGGGTTGCTTGTGGTACGTGTTACTCAAAAACAAAAGGGACTGAGTTGGGTGGTATTGAACTGCAGCGTTCCAGTCAATTTTTTCAAGTCGGGAGTCATTAAGACCATTTAAGGGGTTACCCAGAAGTCGTGCCAGCAGAGGCCCTTTGGCTCACAGCTTCATACGACGAAATAGATCTTTTTTCTGAGGTTAAAAACTTAGCTACCAGCCTATTAATCATTTGCCAGAAAGAAAAAATTCCTGTCATTTTTATAAAAAACGGGCACACATCGCGTACTTGTGGTAGTGCAGTAACACAGCGCTTTATTCCATATTGTCAACTGAGCTGCGTTTTGTCTTCCAGGATATTCAAGTTCAATATGTAGTTCAATATGTAGTTTTGGTATTGTATATCATTGTCGTGTCATGGTAAAAGTCTTAAGTAAATAGCCCCCTGAGAAGACATGTGGTTACTAGCAAAGTACTGAACCCAGAAAGATTGAAGAAAATAAGCGCGAATCGACAAACATTGGCTTCTGGGCTGACATGCTGATCATTTTCAAGTTCTCTGACAACTTCTTTCCTCCACAAGTTCAAGCGTGCACTCTGAGAATCTGACAGCTTTGTAAGAAAAAACTTCGCTGAAGTTAAGCCCTCTCCGGCGTGGTTAGTATCTCGATGGGTGACCTGAAAAATATACCATTTTGTAACACTAGCATAGGACCAAAAAATCTATTGTAACGCTCGAGAAAATGCGAACTAAGCAAGGTACAGATTTTGTTAGCTTGCTTTATGCAAAACAAATATTGATGCAAAAGTAAATAAATATTGATATACAGTTTTTAGGAAGAGCAGAAGGAAGTTTTCAGGACGGTCCATCGAGAATAAAACATTTACCTTCAGCAACAAAATTTACGACATGAAAACAACATTAATTTTGTACCGCGAATATAAAAAGTTACGATCAGCGACAAATATTTTGGGAGATTCTTGCTAGGTTCAATTTTGTTATTGTACTTTTGGCTGCACGAGTAAATCGCAAAATCGAAAGTGACATCGAATTCAGCGGGCGACGTGATCAAGCTACCGTGGCGTGTTTACACGCGAAACAGTGAAGCATCTCTATCATCTATACCGGGTTTTTGTTTTTGTTACTTTTCCTTTTCTTTCAAGTGTTATAAAGTTTGACAAGAAATGTCCGAATTCAACACAAAGATCACAATCGCCCAACTCTTGAAGCTGACCATTGTTTCTACAAAGTCAAAAATTTACTCTTCAAGACGAGGTGATTCCATCGTTTTGGAAATAGAAGTTACTTTATTATTTATCAGCGTCACAATTTTTTGGTGATTTTGGGGCTCATTTTGTTGAAACTCAAGCACGCTTCCAACAGACCAGTTTACTTTCATGAACCCTTCCTACTTACAGAACACTACCACAAAAATCCTCCCGTATCACATTTCAACCCACGTATGCAAATTTGTTAAGCTCGAAAATTAAACAGTATGATATTAAAATTCAGAAAGCCGGGCTGGTAATTTCACAAAAAACCTTTTCCAGCGAAGAATTTATTGAAGCAAACAACATATTTGCTTTAGAGGGAAAAAACCCTTCCTATTTCAATTGCGTGCGTGAAAACAAAACACACAATCGGTGTCACAAAGCATATGTAATTAAATTAGAAAATTAATCGAGCCTTACCTGTAGGGTGAAGTTTGATTGTGATTCTGCCAAATCCCTAGTGACTCGGTGAGGGTTAACATGAGATGCACACGTGCCGCCCTGGATAATCACACTTTCAAAGGTATCAAGATACAAATGAATACAGAGGAAAATGGAAGAACAAGGGCGGGAAGTAGAAAAAGTGTGAGGGAGGGCATGTTAACCTTCACCGAGTCACCAGGGATTTGGCAGAATCACAATCAAACCTCACCTTACAGGTAAGGCTCCTTTAATTTTCTAATTCTACTAAATCTCGGTGACATCACTTCCGGTTAACATGAGATTTTACAGCAATAAACGTGGACACAACTATTCCAATCCACAAAGCCAACTTATCAACCTGGCACAGCTCCAGCAAAGCTGTTTTCAGCAATAACGGGTTTGGTTATAGAACTTCTGAAAAGCAGATTCTCGAGACCATTCGATGTGTTTCAGGATTTCATCAGTGGGAATCACCTGCCTGCTCTCGATATAGCTGCTGATTTGGCGCTGTGAGCATTCAACCTTGCTGTATCTACTCCACTTGCCTCCATAACTGCTTTAATTCATCGCCATTTGCATTCGAACCAATGTGCCGATAAGGCATGACATATGAAAGGAGAAGACGGCCATTGCCATGGCATGAAACGAGCTGGGTTTTTCCAAGATAGCGTTCAAGAGTAGAGTAAGTGGTTCTTTAGGATACTTTAGGGTTCTTCCCAACAAGAACATGAGGATTTTCCCCAGGTCTGTCCCGCTTGACAGGATCCCGTATGTAGAACATAAATAATAATCAGGAGTTTTCTCCATGGCATCGATCCTCAGAAAATGACAGTGTTTGAAACCGCTGCCCATATGTTAAAGCTAACGGTTTAAGGGTCAGTTCTTCCGAGAGAGAGCTTACTCAGAGGATACAATAGTTCTATATACTCTAGGACAGGCATAAGTTCCCATGTTACTTGATATCGAGGAAAACGTTTGCAACAGTTGAACACAACCTACAGGTAGCACACTCTAAAAGGATGGTCAGTCACAGCGTAGTGACAACCAGGAAATTCAATCCCCTTAAACAGCTTACGAGTGCTGAGAAAGCCGTATTAATTGTCGAGTATGACAGTCGGTTAATTTGAAAGGCGTGGAGAAACGTTAACACGTTGTTCACCCTCAGATGTAGTGGATCAGTTTTCTCTTGTAGACCAGCTGCACACCATGCATTTGCGGATGTGAACAGCTTACTGCTTTGCTGCCGCTAATTATTCAAGAGGACATGGGCAAGTTGGCAACCTCGCCCGGAATGTTGCCCTTAATGAACTGTCGCCTGACACCTTGCATGTCAGGGGTTGCCGTTCTGGGCTCAGAGGGTGAGCATCCCCATGAGAAAATGTAATTGTTAGTGAACTGTGACCAATTCACAGGGAACGCATCCACATATATGATGCATTCATGTCTTGCTTCCAGTAAGCATAGCCACTAGTTTGATGGTTGATTCTACTTGCAAACAGGTCAATCTGGGGAACAACAAAATCCCATATATATATACAAGTAAATGCCGCGATTCAGTTCCCACTATGATTTCGTCTTTAAACGGCGCGAAAGAGAATCTGCAGTTACATAAAACCTCACCGGTGGATGAGCAGCAGAAACGCCGACTATGCTTCTAAAAGGGCCTATAATCAAATTTCCTTAGCAATTGTATTGCATTCCTTGTTCCTGCATCCCCGATGCCATCCCCGATGCCATCCCCGATGCCATTGTATTGCATTCCTTGTTCCTGCATCCCCGATGCCACTGATGTAGGAAATAGCAGTCATGTTGTAATGCCTGATGCGCAGAATGGACACTGACCCGAGTAAGGACATCGTCCCCCTGCCTTGCGGTTCAAGAATACTCAGTTTGGGTTTCGTGCATTGTGGCACCCCGACCCATGCGTGATGCATCTACGGGAGTAACGGTCAATAACCTGGAAAGCTGTGGAGACTGAGATGACTCACCAATGCTGTCAGCAGACGGAGGCATGTTTACAAAGAAAGAGAGGTGTGCCAATTCTTTGTCCCAAGTGTCTATACTACAAAGGCCCAAACTCCACCCTAGGGAAAGTAGATGCTAAAGTTCGGCCTTGCTTCTTCTTTGTCGTGGTAGGAGCCCCTTCTCCCCTAACAAAGGCATTGCATAATAAGACTTGCCACCTCTGGAGAAGCAAACTGGGCGTTCATGTCTAGTTTCAGAGATTCTCGGCCACGAAGATTCAGTCCCCGGTTTCCTGCCAATGCCAGAACTTGCCTGATGCTTTATCACAGGCATTGATGGTGGCACAAAATGAGAAAACAAAAACTGTCGAGCTTTCTGAAGAGTCCTGTCTGAACATTTGGTATAGCAAATATAACGTTGACGTCACCTATTGTAATTAATATGCCGACCAGAGTCTCATTGGCTGTCACAAAGGGTCTTTTGTTCCTGCGGTTGGCACACTTGAATAACAAAAACAATGTCTGTAAATAGAGATCATCCCTACTTGGAGACAACCGATTACAAATAGCTCTCAGAGGTAGTGTTCACTTTTGAGGAGACTAGCAATTAGCAATTTTGTTGCCTTAGGTATTTTTCCACCAGCCCCTTTAGCTTTGTTTTGGGCAGATCGCCTTTGATAAGGCCTTCTAGCATAGTGGCCAGCTTGGCGTTAACTGGCGCACCTGTGTATTGTCAGTTGCCGAGAACTCTCCTGCTAAGTTGTCAAAACTTGACCTAGGGGACTTCCCTAAGTAATTGGCAAGACAACCAGTGAGCACAGGCAAAACCTCTGAGCATCACAATCAGAGGGCTTATCCTGATCACTTTCAGAGCCCATTCAGAGCCCTAAATTTGGCTTCCATCTCTTACTAAGCTCTTGTTTCAGGGAAGCGACTATCCCTGTAGCTCTGCTTTCCTCGAGGAAGCAAGCGATGGGGAGGCCCCTCATCTAAGTTTTGCTAAAATGTAAACAACCCAAAAATATTGAGCTGTGAGGGACCAAGAACCTCAAATTCGGGGAAAAAATATTTAAGTTTCCCTTCATATAGCCATTTCGCTAAACTAGAAGCGGCTCCTACTAGGAGAAGCGATTGCCAAGCACAGTTCTCCGGCATCCACGTGTCCGCTGTAGTCCACTTCAACTCGCGAGGTAAACTATAACTTTCTTTCCCTCAACTGTTGAAAACATTAGGACTTAAAGGGAAACTATAGCTTAAAGTTTCTTACGCTAACAACCGCCACCACATTGGATAGGACTGCAAAAAGCGAGGCATAAGGCTCTCGACCAAGCTTAGTCTTAAACGACAACTTGTTGCCAAGCACTGTTCTCCGCATCCACGTGTCCGTTGTGGTCCACTTCAACTCGGGAAACTATAACTTTTTTTCCCTCAAACGTTGAAAATGTTAGGACTCGAAGGGAAACTATAACTTTCTTTCCCTTAATAACCGCCTCCACATTGGATAGGACGGCGAAAAGCGAGGCACATAAAGCTCCCGACATAGCTTAACAGCTTTTAAATGACAACTTGTGAAACGTCAATTTTTCTTTGTTGCACTTTCCTTCGTCAGGCTTAGTTTTTGAGATAAACTGTATAAAACAACAAGCAGAAGTTATATCAAGCGACATTATTTTCTTACCTGCAATAGTAAGGACAAATAAAGCGAATAAAAACCCGGAGACCACAAAAGCTCTAAACTCCACGGCTTCGCAATGTGTACTGATTATCCACGGCGGTACGTGTGTATCTCATGTTAACCGGAAGTGACGTCACCGGGACGGTGATGACAGTTTACATCAAACCCTGTCGAAAGAACCTTGACCGTAAATAATGAAGCACAAAAGAGACAACAAGCTTTCATTCAAATAATTCTTCACTGTCACATTTTCAATTTTTTTTACCTTTGCAGGGTTGAATACAAAATATATGTAAATTGCCAGACAACTTAGATGCGACTTCAGTAAACACTGTGATGCATTCAAGGCGTTTGATTCCTTCAGTGGTTGTTAAATCCCTTAAAAAAACGCCATTTGATTTCGGTGTTGTATATAATACCAAGTTAGTAAAATATTAGAAACAAAGCTCACTTGATATCCATCGGCGAAAAATGAAATTGTTGTCGAAGACCATTACTCGTCGCTTTAAAGATTCCAGATATTTATTTTTCACCGCCTGCCCTGTTCCATTCTTGGACTCCTCGAGGGTATATTTTGTTTAAAGATCCACTAAAATGCCATGCGTGTTACAATGACTTTCGACGCCATTGCAGGTTAATTAAATGTCCTCTGTGTGCACCAGAGAAATTTACGCATTACCCCAACCCCCTCAAACGTAACAAAATACGCACAGAAGACTCTGTGCACAAAGACACTACTTAGCAGGGGAGTGACAGGCAAGATTTTTACCGACACGGAAAGAAAAAAGAACTAGACGCTCCAAAAAAGCGTACGCTGGGTTGCCTGTGGTACATGTTACACAAAAAAGAAGGCACTGAATTGGGTGGTATTTATCAGCAGCGTTCCAGTTTTTTTTTTTTTCAAGTGGGGCGTCATTAAGACCATTTGAGGGGTCGCCCACATGTCGCGCCAGCAGAGGCTCTTTGACTTCATAATTCCTCTTCTTGCTAGTCTAACCTGATGCCAGGTCAAAACACTGTTTGGCTTTACGTTTGCTCCAAAGAGTACCGTAAAAGCCAGGAGTCAACCGAAAAACACAAGCCAAAAGACAGATGAAGAAAAAAATATCAGTTGTTATATGTAACTCTGAATCGAATTCTCATCGAAAGATTAATGACAATCGATCGTAAAAACACGAAAATTTCTGCAGTCTCTGACTTTTATTAATAAACGAAAGGTCATGACGTTTTGTCAAAGGAAGAAATTGATCAACCATAAAGGTGCACGAGATCATCCTCTGTCAACTGAATGAACTACGGGAAAGATTGTTAATCGTTCGTCGTTTCCAGAGTAAAACATCGTACTTTTTAGCCAAGACACTTCCGTCTTTGGTTTTTTAATTTTGTTGTAATATTTAACTGAATATTTACATTTCATCTGTCGGGTCAGGAAGCCTTCTTTGTCGGGTTCCTGAGAAACGTATCTATTTTGACTTCAGGGTGAACTATTTAAACAATCGCGAGGTTGAGCGCCCTTGTAATTGAAAATCTAAACATCTGTGAGACACAAAAACAGACTTGCAAATTATCGCAAATCACAATGCTGACAAGCACAAAAGCAGAAGAAATGGTTAAGTAAATATGAAGTTTCTTACTATCTGAATGTTTTTGTGTATATTGTCACGCAAAAGATGTAATTTCACGACACTCAAAATTCGCAAAAAGCCTGGGTTTCATGTAAACAATCTTCGCGCTAGTAATTCGTAAGTCGTAGCAATAACTTGGATTAACCAGGTAGTTAAAGAAATCTTGTTGGTGTCCCAAAAAAACTTCATTTTACACTACAATGACAAAATCATTTGTCAGAGAGAAAAAATTCCCCTCTCCTCGCGTATCACATTTCAACGCACGTATGCAAATTTGTTAACTCATTCTCACCGCGTCCCGATTCCTGAAAAATTTTTCTTCTTTCAAATATTAACAAAAATATTATTTCTTGTCAAGCGTTGCATCTTTTATATTCAAATAACCGCTAAAAATAAAGATTTGTTAACGATCTATCCGTAGATATTCTTTCATGATTTAATATTCTCTGTCAAAATTTGCACAACAATCAAAACACAAAAATGGCAGCGCACGCAAAAAAATTTAGTCGCATTTTAATACCTCTTC
>NC_090879.1:33585328-33590328 GCF_036669935.1 Montipora foliosa
GGATAGGACTGCAAAAAGCGAGGCCATAGGGGCTCTCGAACCAAGCTTAGTCTTTAAACGACAACTTGTTGCAAGAGCCCCTGTTCTCCGCATTCCACGTGTCCGTTGTGGTCCACTTCAACTCGGGCAAACTATAACTTTTTTTCCCTCAACACGTTGAAAATGTTAGGACTCGAAGGGAAACTATAACTGTTCTTTCCCTTAATAAACCGCCTCCACATTGGATAGGACGGCGGAAAAGCGAGGCACATAAAGCTCCCGACATAGCTTAACAGCTTTTAAATGACCAACCTTGTGAAACGTACAATTTTTCTGTTGTTGCACTTTCCTTCGTCAGGACTTAGTTTTTGAGATAAACTGTATAAAACAACAAGCCAGAAGTTTATCACAAGCGACATTATTTTCTTACCTGCAATAAGTAAGGACAAATTAAAAGCGAATAAAAACCCGGGAGACACACAAAAGCTCTAAACTCCACGGCTTCCGCAATGTGTAACATGATATCCAACGGGCGGTACGTGTGTATCTCATGTTAACCGGAAGTGACCGTCACCGGGACGGTGATGACAGTGTACATCAAACACCCTGTCGACAAAGAAACCTTGGACCGTAAATAATGAAGCACAAAAGAGACAAACAAGCTTTCATTCAAATAATTCTTCACTGTACAATTTTCAATTTTTTTTACCTTTGCAGGGTTGAATACAAAAAATATATGTAAATTGGCAGACAACTTTGAGATGCGACTTCAGTGAAACACTGTGATGCATTCAAGGCGTTTTGATTCCTTCAGTTGGGTTGTTTAAATCCATTAAAAAAACGCCATTTGATTTCGGTGTTGTATATAATACCAAGTTAGTAAAATATTAGAAACAAGACTCACTGATATCCATCGGCGAAAAATGACATTGTTGTCCGAAAGACCATTACTCGTCGCTTTAAAGATTCCAGATTTTATTTTTCACCGCCTGCCCTGTTCCCAATTCTTGGACTCCTCGATGGTATTTTTGTTTAAAGAGCCACTAAAATGCCATGCGTGTTACAATGACTTTCGACGCCATTGGGCCAAAGGTTACAAAAATTAAATGTCCTCTGTGTGCACCAGAGAAATTTTCGCAATTAAACCCAACCCCCTCAAACGTAACAAAATACGCACAGAAGACTCTGGTGCACCGAAAGACACTACTTAGCAGGGGGGGAAGTGACAGGCAAGATTTTTACCGACACGGAAAGAAAAAAGAACTTAGACGCTCCAAAAGCGTACGCTGGGTTGCCTGTGGTACATGTTACACAAAAAAGAAGGCACTGAATTGGGTGGGGTATTTATCCAGCAGCGTTCCAGTTTTTTTTTTTTCAAGTGGGGGCGTCATTAAGACCATTTGAGGGGTCGACCACATGTCGCGCCAGCAGAGGCTCTTTGACTTCATTAATTTCCTCTTCTTGCTAGTCTAACCTGATGCCAGGTCAAAACACTGTTTGGCTTTACGTTTGCCTCCAAAGAGTACCGTAAAAGCCAGGAGTCAACCGAAAAACACAAGCCAAAAGACAGATGAAGAAAAAAATATCAGGTGTTATAATGTAACTCTGAATCGAAGTTCTCATCGAAACAGATTAATGGACAATCGATCGTTAAAAAACACGAAAATTTCTGCAGGTCTCTGACGTTTTATTAATAAACGAAAGGTCATGACGTTTTGTCAAAGGAAGAAATTGATCAACCATAAAGGGTGCACGAGATCATTCCTCTGTCAACTAAATGAACTACGGGAAAGATTGTTAATCGTTACGTCGTTTCCAGAGTAAAACATCGTAACTTTTTAGCCAAGACACTTCCGTCTTTGGTTTTTTAATTTTGTTTTGTAATATTTAAACTGAAATATTTAACCATTTCATCTGTCGGGTCAGAAGCCTTCTTGTCGGGTTCCTGAGAAACGTATGCTATTTTGACTTCAGGGTGAAACTATTTAAACAATCGCGAGGTTGAGCGCCCTTGTAATTGGAAAATCTAAACATCTGGGAGACACAAAAAACAGGACTTGCAAATTATCGCCAAATCACAATGGCTGGGGGGGGGCACAAGCACAAAAGCAGAAAGAAATGGTTAAGTAAATATGAAGTTTCCGTCTTCACTATTTCTGAATGTTTTTGTGTATATTGTCACGCAAAAGATGTAATTTCACGACACTCAAAATTCGCAAAAAGCCTGGGTTTTCCATGTAAACAATCTTTCGCGCTAAGTAATTCGTAAGTCGGTAGCAATAACTTGGATTAACCAGGTAGTTAAAGAAATCTTGTTGGTGTCCCAAAAAAACTTCATTTTACACTACAATGACAAAAATCATTTGTCAGAGAGCAAAAAATTCCTCCCTCTCCTCCGGGCCGTATCACATTTCAACGCACGTAATGCAAATTTGTTTAACATCATCTCTCACCGCGTCCCGATTCCTGAAAAATTTTTCTTTCTTTCAAATATTAACAAAAATATATATTTCTTGTCCAAGGCGTTGCATCTTTTATATTCAAATAACCGCTAAAAATAAAGATTTGTTAACGATCTATCCGTTAGATATTCTTTCATGATTTAATATTCTCTGTCAAAATTTGCACAACAATCAAAACACAAAAATGGACCCAGCGCACGCAAAAAAATGTAGTGCCGCATTTTTTAATACCTCTTCGTCGTGTCGCATTCTCATGCTTAAACCCACAGGAATTAGTGTATTGTGGAGAAATCTTTCCTCTATTTCGTTAGCAATCATCCTTTCAAATTTCAGGGAAATCGAACCGTCTGTCTGCCGAATATTTTACCAGTTTTTTTCAATGGGATGTCAAAAGGCCAAATGCATGGTTATGCATAAATCGGGCAAGTCGCGCGTGTGACCCGTTAATAAATATTTTTTCCGCAAAATGTTCCCGAATCGCCAAGTATCACCCACAGCAGACAAGAACATCATTCCAAACGCTTATTCTACGCAACAAAAAGTAGGTTTTGGAGGTAATTTTGAGAGTGTGAAAATCAACGTTTACGACAGACTGGTGAATACAAGAGACGCTCACCTCATTTTGATCACGAAAATGCCCGCCATTGCTATGCCCATAAAAACTATCCAGTTAAGCTCGCACATCTTACACAACATAATGGATTTCCTAAAGGCCACCTTTTTCAAGCGAAATATTTTTTTGAAAACAAACACATATTTGCTATTAGTGGCAAAAACTCCTTCCTATTTACATTAAGATGCGCTTGAAGAGGGAAGAAACTAACAAAGTGTCAAAATTATCATACGCAATTGCATAAATTTCAGGAGCAAACTGTTTCCATGAAAAACCTTTTTCCTTCAAATAATGAGCACAAAATAGACGACAAGCTTTCTTTCAAATAATTCTTGGCTGTTACATTTCCAACTATTCTTTTACCCGAAGACTGTGTAGAGTTGAAATACAAATAAATACCGACAGCCAGTCAACAGAAGATCACAGATCCATCTTAAGGTGTTTTCGATTCGTTCTCCGTCTTTGTTGAACCCATAAGTTTACCAGAGAATTTTCCATGTTGCGTTTCAGTGTTCTACCATAACAGAACACTTGGTAAAAATATTAGAAACACAGGCCCACTTGTGATTATCGGCTCGACGGAGCGATAGATTTGTTGTCGAAGTCCATTACTCGTCAGCTTTTAACGATTCCAGGTATTTGTTTTTCACCGCCTGTCTTGTTTTCAATATTCCAATTGACTTTTCCATTATTGAGCTCCATAAGGGTATAGTGTTTAAATGATCCACTAAAAATGCCATTTGCGTTACAGTGACTTTCGACGCCATTTGCAGGGAAGTTAATCATTCTACTGTGTTCCACCAAAGAAATCTAACGCCATTCCCCACTACCCTCTCGCTCCCTAAGAAAATACGCTCAGAAGGCCTGTATGCACAAAGACACCACTTAGCAGGGGAGTGACAGGAAAGAGCTTTTTACCGACACGGCGAAAAAAAAACCAGACAAACGCATTTTCCTAACATTGATTGTTCTATGGCTATTGAAATTTTGTACTTTCTTTTTCGTAACCTAATGCACAACTGTCCATACGAGTTGGGCATTTCTTTTTTCTGTTCTCTCCCTTCGTTTTCTTCCCTGATGTGTCTTCCTATTATCTCCTATTTCTTTTCTTATCTCTTTTCTTTGTCCTTTTTTTTATCTCTTTTCTTTGGTTTCTGTCCTTTAACAGTTTCTTTTTCTTTAATCCCCTTACCCATGTTCGCTCCTCTTCCTTTTTTAAACACCCATCATTTTTCTGTCTTTTCGTTATTTCTTCCTTTTCTTCCTCGTCTTTCCTTTACTGCCTTCCCTCTTGTTTTATTTCCCTTTTTTTATGAGTTGATTGTGGAAATGCCACACCGTTCTGAAGATGTAACTGATTATTCCACTGATAATTTCTTTTTGCAAGTTCCTACCATTATATTCCTCATATAAGGTGAATCTCACTTAAAATTCTACCTCAGTGCTATATAATTCTCCCCTAGGTAAACGTAAGTTGCAGGCTTGTTTACAGTATGTAAGGAGACACTCTTCAGAAAATTAAGGCCCCCCGCGTTTTTCAATTCACAATTCTGGGAATGAGAATGGCCAGACATGTAAAATGCGCTCTTTTTCCTATTCCGCAGTCCTATTCCGGAATGGACAGAACGCCATTCTATCCATTCTTCTCACAGGGGCCAGAATGAACAGAATGTTGGCGAATGAAAATCCAAGATGGCAGGACGGCGAGATGAGCGACTGCGGATTCAAATACGTCTCTATCGGAGAAAAAAAATCAGGTGACACTTTTGGACACAAGGACGATATTGCATCTAATTTCATTGTACCAAGAGCACGACATTTTTTTCAGTGATGTTTCGTACAGAAAAAAAGGTGATTTGGCAAATGATTGCCTCTCCTTTCTATATAGGACTGCCAAAACATCTCGGCAAATCCAATAACAGTCTACGAAATTTTTTCTTCCTCCT
>NC_090879.1:33615328-33620328 GCF_036669935.1 Montipora foliosa
TTCCAGGCAAAGCCGTATGTGTAAATGCCATTTATTTACAGCCTCGATTTCGTGAACTGCTGACCAACAGAAAAAGTGGACGACAGAAACGCCACCACCTTTGTTGAGGGTCATTATGGATGATTTGTTCTCAAAGCGTCAGCAATTGAACCCCCATGATGTGGTTGGAATAGCTCCATTCCTTATCCAGTCTCCCCTTAGTTCCTGTTTACCTGCACGTTTTTTAGATGTTTTAGCAACGTAACCCTGGGTCTGAAAGAGCCTACAAGCCACCTACCCACTTTCTATCTACACACGGCCACTAACTATTGCTGAGACGAGGACTCCAGCAATCGTCCGGTGAGATTGAGAGCGTCAACCTTTAAGGCTCGGAACACTTAGTTGAGAACTTTTTGTCCCCTCACGAATGTCCCTTTCTTAGAATTTGTCCCAAAACTTCCGAAGTAAAACCAAGATTTGGGCCAGTAGTTTTCTCCATAGCGGTTTGACAAGAAGAACGAAAAGAACATTTTATCTTTTCCTCAATGTATTGAATTGTCCGTGTGACGCTTCTCAAAGCTTCGTTTCTTCTCCACGCTTTTTCTTCTTTTTTCCTCGCTTTTCCGTCTTCTTTTATCAGCGCCCGTGTCATGATCGTCGGGCCCCGAGCCTCGCCGCCGATCGCTCTTCCGAGAAACCTGTGTTTCCTCGTCGTGTGTTCGGTTTGAAGACGTCGCATTCTCGAAGACATCAGAGTTGGTGAGATCGCTAAGTTTTAGCTGAAGCCGATCGCTGATGTCATATTCGTCTTCAAGTTCGTCAAACGACCTGTAAGACCTCGGTTCAGACGGTCGCGATCCGTTGTCCTTAAAGTCGACATCGTCTTCGGAATCGTCGTCGCTCAAATCGAGGGCTACAACATCGTCGTCGTCGTCGGACAGTCCGTCGGTGTCATAATGCATATCGTCTTCCAAGGCATGTTGCAGTTCGCTTACACGCTTCTTCGCCGTCGCAAGTTCTTGCTTCAAGCTGCTTACAACACTTTCGAGATTCTCAACTTCTCTTTCCTTTAAGACAAAAGCAAGAAAAGGGAATTCCATTGTCGACCAATTGATATAATAAAGGATTACATTCCTTTTGAACAACATATACTCACTGTCTCCATCCTTCGTTTCTTATGATCCTCCTCCTGTCTCGCTATTAATGCCATCTCTTCCCTCAATTCCCGCATTTGGCGATCGAGTCTGGTGAGTTTAATCAAAGGACAGTCAAAAAGTTGAATTGCGAAAAAAGTTAGCCTTCGTAGACCTGGCTTTCCATTTACGAGCATACTATGAAAAAGGCACAAATTGAAAATATCATTGTTACTCGCGGTAAAGGACCACAATCATGCTCTTAACCAAAGAGAAAAAAACTAAATTTGGATCTGAACGGGTTACGAATGTGTAGCGTAACAAGGTCTACATCAATGCGTTTAAGTCGTGAAAAGATCAACATTCAACATCATGTTTGCAAAAAAACACCGTCGGTGGCTGAAGGGGGCGCCCCTTCAGCCACCGACGGTGTTTTTTCATCAGAGACAATGTTAGACGAAACACGAACAGGATTTAAATGTTCAGAGTCAAACACCTTCCGTGTTGGACGAAAATATGAGATTGTTTAGTTGAGATTTAAGCGGTAATAAAGTCTTCAATGAAGGTGACGGAGCTTCGCGTGACGCACTCTCGAAACGTAAGGCGGGCAAATTCTTTGATTGGACTCGCGTGATAAGACGGCCATGTTGGTGCCAGAACAATTCACTACTTGCACAAATCCCATACTATACCTCTTTTACCCCCCAAAAATCTGCATAGGCATTGTTTTCGACTTCTTTTGGGACATTTTCATGTCCCAGGAGAAATTGCAAAGAATGGTTACGCAAAAGTCTTGGGAGGTAATACAGGTGTATTATGGGATTGTGCAAGTAGTGAATAGAAAAATGTAGCTCACGTTTTGCATAATAGTAGAGTCAAATTCCCAAAAGACTTCTTCGTTATTGTTTTTTCCAACAACACGGCCGCCGTGACGTCAGGTTGAATCAAAGAATAACCGTACCTGGAGTTGTCCTGCAAAAGTTTGGTTTCTCTAAGCTGGAAATCTTCTCTTTCATCGTGAAGTTTTTGGACTTGGTCTTTCAGACGACCAACTTGAACCTGGAAACAGGACAAAATCGTCAGATCATATAAACTTGCCAAAACATCTTGAGAAGGAAAAATAAAACGGTAAGAAAGAAGGGCGAACCTCTTGCCGTTTCTTAAATGATCCTTCCATATCCAACTGTGTGGCGAGCTCTCTTCTCTGTAAATTAAGACAAACCACCGTAACCAAAAATGTTCACATTCATATGCCATGCCGTGATTACAACTGATATCAAGTGCAGACCAAAGTTAATACCTTGCTTTCCATATGTTCAAACTGACGTTTCTCCACTGTTGACTCCTCCAAGTACGAAAGCCGATTTGACATGTGCTGAACCTTGAAAAGAAAAGTGTTACGTGACCATCAATCCTATGTCGTCACGATGACGTGACTGGGGTACGATGTGTTCGAGGAGTGTTTAGGGCATGACAATGAAAGTACAACACCATGCAGTAAAAAACAGAGGACTGTGTGTGTAAAAGCTCAAGAAACAGCCAATTCCAGTTTTCATGTTATGCAACAGCCTTACTATGCTCTTCTACCTATGGGGAGATCGAGCGCCTCGATAAAAGTTGTCTCAAGCAGCCACTATCAGTCAACAGAGATTTAAGGATCGCCTTTACATGAAACGACAAACACCATGTTGCTGCTGATTAGAAAAGCATGAAATTTTCTTCGTTCTACCTTTAATCTCTCCTTTGAGAGAATGCTCGTTATCTGTAGCCAACAGGATAGATATGAGCCAAAATCAAACAAGTTTCTCGGAAAGAAAAGTTCAAAGATGATAAGGAATTTATAATTTATAAATTTCTAAATTGTCTGGGAATCCTTTTTCATTTGTACTTGCAGTACTTCTTTTAGATACAGATCACTTACAAATTAATGGCATTCGCTTGTTGGGAGTGATTCAAGTCTTACCCTGGATTCCAAACTTTCATTCTGAGTTGACATTTCCTGAATGGTGGTCTCGCGTTCACGAATCGTACTCTGAGATTCGGCCAACTAAAAACGAAAATACAAGAGCAATTTCGGTTAGTTACATAGGACAATACGGTAAACGCACGACAATGCAAGTGTCACACGCAACACGTGGAACTGATAATCGGGTAAACTGTGTCACGCAACACATATGTAACAAAGAGAAATGCAGATACCCCAAGATGGACACATGTTTAGTTTTAACGATTCGTAAAACAAGACGCCAACTAAACTCAACAGTTTTTTACTGAAACCAACTGAAAAATACCTCGGAATAACGAGCAAAAAACATAAACTAACTCACTGGCGGGAGGGGGAAAAGTAATGACAAACGTAACAACACTCAAGAATTGCGGGCGGTTGTACTAAAATCGCATTGAATCACAAGTCCGAAGTGGAAGGCTGAATAGCCCATTTCCGAGTTGCTGCATGCCTCAATTTCAAAGCGAGTCCTGGTGCACAACCATTCAAATGGAAATGAGTTGCGTTTTCTTATGCAAATCAAACTCATTTCCCTTACAATAGTTGAGCACCAAGACTCACTTCGAAACCGAGACAAACAGCAACTCGGAAATGGCCCATTAGCAGGCAACAGGTAAAAAACTCTAAGAAATATAAGAACTAAACGCATAGTGATAAACGAAGAGCCCAAATTCGTAAGTTTTTCAATCTGTTCATTATTCTCGAAACAAGTCAACTCATCTCTAACTATTCTTCGTCGTTCAACTTGTTGGAGCTTGATATTTATTGGAGAATGTTAGCATTGGCAACAAGTGCGAGCACGAGAACAAATACAACTTCTACTCTTTCTCGAAGTCGTGCTCTATGTATTTAGGTAAGCGTATAATACGAGGTCCAGTCGGATAAAGTTCACATTTCGGTGCCAGTTGAATGAGTTGGTGTTTTCACTTTTTCTTGCGAAGTCCTTTACAGTAAACGGCGAAAAGCAAATGCAATTTCCTTCCTCGTTGTCGATACTAACATACGCTAATAGTGGGATCACGACTGAGTTCTTCGGGGCCTAATCTTCCAGGTGACGAGATGACCAAAAATTCCTTACACGGCGGTCAATTCACCTTAACCATGTACTACTCACAAACTCGCCCATAATATATCTTCCTCACATCAAATACATCAGTCAAATACACATCAAGAATTGTAGCACAGACCTGTTTAACCAGCTGCCTGTTTTTCTCCGTCAGTGTATCGATATCATCTTCATCTTCGTCTACTTTGCTCTGCAGCTCGGTGTTTTCCTTCAGCACTGTCATGTATTTTACTTCAAGCTGCAGCAGGAGAAATCAGCTCTTGTTATTTCGTAACCGAATGGGCCTTAACCACACGGCCGCTATGCTGAGCCCCAAGGGATTGAAAACTTTTGCTTTGCCGCAAACTCGTTGCCAAATATTTCAACGCTAGGCTCGGGTACAAAATCTGTTGTCTATGGCCAATGTGGCCGCCGCACGAATAAGGCCCATACCCAAATGTTAAAAAATCTCCGCTCCATTACTCTTTGCCGTCATCAACACTACTGCGTTTTGAGCAGCGAAACGTCGACTTTCGGTTGTTGTTTTTCCCAACATCAAACACAAAATTATTCTCGTTGCTAAACCGCAGTTCATTTTGTTGTAGTTTTACCAGTTACTCGCTCATCCACTCTATGCAGCTTAACGTTTACCCAGAACTTTGAAACAACACAAATCAAAGCTTCATGACGAAAAAAGGTCTGTCGAACGTACATTTTTAAGTCACAAACAACAGAGGAACTTTGAAAAACTGTTCGGCTGAACAGTTTTCAAAAATCCCAATTTTAATGCATTTGAATCTCCTTGAATTTTGCCCATCCCTGCCTCTTTTTGTAATTT
>NC_090879.1:33622828-33647828 GCF_036669935.1 Montipora foliosa
ATATCCCATATGCTTTGGTAAAGGCTGTGCGGGTTTAGCAGTATGGCACTGGAAATGTTGTTTTGCACAATTTCTACAAGAAGGCATAGCTTTTGCAATAACGCATCTTCGAGCGGACTGAATAGTTAAAGGTTTAAAGTCTATAGGAGGGCAACAGTTGAAGATAAAGGGGCAACTTCATTAAGAGCTTCCAAGAAAATTTTATTTTCGTGTTCTAAGTTTTACAAACGCAATGACTAAGCGATGAGAGAGATGACTTAGAACTGAGTTGTGTAAACTGAGGCACGCAACGTGACCTGTAACAATTATAGGCAATGCGTTTATTGATCAAACCTTTTTCTGCATATTAAATCTGTATTGTTCGAATTCTTCTTCCTTTGATTCCAAATCTTTCTGGACCATATGCTTGGCATGTTCGGCGGCCATTTCTAAACGAAGTTTAGCCTGGAAAGGTTCAAAGTTAACAAAAAAAAGTTACCCAAAAATCGGCATAACACCTAACTTCAGCAAAACCGCATATTTATTTAAACGCTCAAATGCCAAACGAAGCAGCAAGCAGCGTGAGCAGACAGCTGGACTACAAGTGATCTTGGTTGTTCCACCATATAGAACCATGCAACTGAAACATGTCCACGAGCTTCATGGTACTGTACTTTGCATACAAGTCCCAAGGTGTCTCGTTAAGCGTAAGAACTTCCTGTATTACTTATTGGTTTATTACTTATTCTGGTTAAAGTCATGGTTTGAGGGTCACTTTATGACACCAACAACAAGAAGTGTAAATCTCACGTGTTGGTAATTGACAAACTTCCATCGCACAAGGTTGACACCTCTGAGAACCGTCCCAACTGCGCATTGATGCAATCCTGTTTGCCGTCCCAATTTTTTCGAGTAAAAGCCTCTATTTTACCGCCGAGACTTGGCAGTGTAGAGTGGTAGGTAACCCAGTGAACGTTCAAACTAAATTCAATTTCGAGCGTTGCGCACACACCTGTTGAAGCACCTGGATTTGTCCCGCTTGGTCGTCAAGCTCTTCCTCTTGATCCTGCACTTTTTGCTCCAGATCTCGCACGCTTTTCTTTAAGGCAACAACCTGGACACGAATAAACAACAGTGATGAGGGAGGACTCGCCCTTGTCGCACTGAAACGTTTCCTATTAAACGTTTTCTGTTAAACGTTATTTCAAGTTGAAGATCTTAAAGCTATTCTTTTCTTGAACCGGGTTTTGATTGTAAACAACAAAAGCCACAAGCTGCCTCCTTCACAAGTCCTTCGCTTTCAACCGCAAGGCAACTTGGAAAACTACTTTTGCGCGCTAATTTGCATACAATACATACTTAATTGACCGCTCCCCATAGGGACTTTTCAGGGCCAATGAAACACAACCAAATGACGGAACAAAACAACAACAGAAACAACAGCAGCAGCTGGGAAGTTGAGCCAGGGATTACCAGGAACAAATTCAACGAGTGGTCAGAGCGGGTCTTGAACCAGGTATCTAAGTATATCAAGTAATGCGCCCTAACCAGTGGGCCACACTGCCTCCTGATTTCAGCGGGTCTGGTTACGAGGCAGCTGTAGCCTATACTGTGCTCGAAGCGCCAAAGTGAACTTTAAAACAGCGATTGTCCATGTTGGTGCGCTTCCGTTTTATCGCCAACTCTAAGAGAAGCGACGTGACCCTCTATCCTAAGTTTGACTTACGTCTCCTCCTTGTAAACCTTGTTTGGTAATATCATCCATATCTCCTTCAATTCTCTCCAGTTCTTTCTTAGCCTTTTCTAATTCTTCCTTGGTTTCCTAAAATTCGAACATGAAAACGGTCACTTATGAAATAAAAACTTTATAATGTCCAACTTCCTTCCCCTGTTTCCTAGGTAGAATTATGGTTCACCGTTGCTTTTCCAAGAGTTGTCTGTCGTATGATCGATGTCTTTTAGAAGACCTAATCGTTCGCTTGGATCTTACTTACCTTTAATTCGTGATCCAATCTGTAGTTGTCTGCTGAAAATTTCTCTTTTTCTCGGTTTAATTTCTCTTTAAAGGCCTTCTCATGGTTGAGTTCTTCTTTGAGTCGCTGGCTTTCTGAATCGAATCTATAAACACGACAAAATGAATAAATTTACAGGTTGATAGAATCCCTGTTGAGGACTACTACAAAACTATTACTTATATACTCCTTAAAGAAGTTGCTCGAATGAGGTAAAATCAAACAAGTTTCTTTTGATTTTCAGTTTGCGAAACACAGATTTCAGTCTCGCGTTTGCCGTTTTCCTTAAACGCGATGCTGAATTTCTGTAATGTTTCACTTGCTGCCCTGCCTCGAGGATTCGTCTCTACATAAGCTTGTGCCCACGGATGTCAATAAAAAAACTGACGAACGTTTATCGCTTAGTTTAGCCATCGGCAGCAAGAAAACCGTCGAAACAATGGTGTCCATGAGAAAGAACAAGGGCTAAAACAGGTTAACGAAAAAGCGATGGTAAATCCCTTTATTATTCCACTATCATGATTACGCCACTTCACCATATTTGGTCAAGAGCACGCGCAAAATATAAGACGGAAATACACTGCGTCTGTTGTGTCCCGGTTTGACCGGTTTGGACTCGGAAAAGAGCAAATACAGATTAAACGGAAGTTTTTCAATTCTCGGTTTTCACATGACGTCACGACCGCCATGTTGGTGCCCTAAACAAAGGAAAGGCGGCCATGATGGTGCCCCGACCAAATCCTCCGGGAATTTATCTCTATTATTATGCAAACGCTTCCTTTTGTTTTCGTTGAAAAACATGGCTGTTGATCACGTGAGTGAAAACCAGCAATAAAAGAAATACTTTTAAGAAAATGAAAAGCCCTAGAATTTCGCTTGTCATTCGTCATTTTGTGTATACAATCAAATGGTTTCGTCTGTGTCGTGGTCGTCATTCGCACCCGCCTTATTACGTAATCGCTACGATTCTCAGTCAATACAGGAAGAATCCAAAATGCTAGAAAAAGGCGCAATAGTGGAATAATAAATCCCTTACTGCAACGTTAAACAAATAATACGCGCGGACATTTTGTTCGTTGCTCGCATCATATGATAAACGATTCAATAAGATGTATATATTTTCTCTCTACCTTCGCTGTTTTTTCTCTAGCTCCGCGTTTCTACTTTGCTCTTCTTCCAATAAAAGTTTTAAGTCTTCCATCTCCGCTTGAACTCGTGCAGTTTTCTTCTTCATGTTTGTGGACTGGCGTTGCATTTCATCGTTTTCAGTTGTTGCTTCTGTCAACTAGAGTAAAGAAAAGAAAAAAATCGAAAATCCCGAAGTGTACAAAGGCTAACGACAATGCCTTGACCATCAACACCACATTGTTTCAAGAAGGACCACGGTTGATTCCGCTTTACCAGTGGTCAAAACGTTTCAAGTTAACTCTACTGTTACTTAAACTGACTTAACTGAGGTGCTACTATGATCAAAAAATCACTTCCTTTTTCTCTTTTCCGATTTTAAAAGTATGTTTGCTTAACACCTGACTAGCAAAAGTTTTATCCAAAGGCTGTTTACTTTGAGGGTAAGTTTTGGATTCACGGTCCGTCACTGCTCACATTCAAAACATCAGGGGGTTGGATCACGGGAAAAGTAACGTCATTTCCTCACTAGCTTAAAATTTCAGCGTGTAAATGGAGCTTATTATATCTGCAAAACACGAGTTTAAAAGTTTGTAAGCCCGAAACTCCCGAGTTACATATTAATTCAGCCGCGTAAACACGAAATGCACTTTTAATCTCCTCGATCCAGCTCTCTCAAATTCTTAAAGTTAGTAATGGCGGACCATTAAATTCCACTTAAAATAAACAGGTGTCTTTTTGAAAACAAGGCTTAAAATTTGGGTCATTGAGTGTTTGGTTAACATAGTTTTGAAATCCAAAGAAAAAAAACTGATTTTTTGACCATAGGAGCACTTTAACGTGTTTCCAACAACTTGGTCCAGGATTTTAAAAGGAGAAGCCGGCATCGCGCGGAGAGGTGAGTAAGGAATAGGCCTTATCACGGTTTTGACCGCCATTTTGACGGGTAGGCAAAGCGTAAAGAATTTGTAGTGTTTATATGGGGATCCGATGTCAAATAATTTTCGTTAAACGCTAGTTCTCAAAAAAATTATGAATCGCGAACTGAAGGTACAGGGTAAAGGATTATACAGACCAATTTTTAGGGACTAGCCTTCGTTAAAAGCTGCGTGGTAGCGTTTTCGATTTTTCCATACATTTGTCTCTAATTGTTACTGAAAATTCGCGGGAAAAATTACAGACAAATATATAGAAAAATTGAAAACGCTGCCGGGCAACTTCTTTAAAAGGTTAGTGCCTAAAATTTAGTCTGTATAATCTTTTGCTCTGTACCTTCAGTTCTCAATTCATAAATTTTTCAGAACTAGCGTTTAACGAAAATTATTTGACATCGGATCCCCATATAAACACTACAAATTCTTTACGCTTTGCCTACCCGTCAAAATGGCGGTCAAAACCGTGATAAGGCCTATCAAATTCGTTTAAATTGGAAAAAGGAGCACATGCGGCACGCATTTTCAGGCATTTTCTTCATCGCAATCTGCAAAAGGACTACGCTAAATAACCTCATTTAAGGTTTTGACGACAGCCTGAACATACAACTTTAACACTGATCGTCCTAATTTAGTTCTAGGATACTTCGCCCATATTGCACACAATAAGAAAGATGAATAATCGCTTAATAATTACGACAGCGAAAACTTCTATTTTGAGGTGACGTTTCGTGGCGTTAAATTCCCTAATTGCAAGATCCACGAGGCGAACGGTAACGAGAACACGATTTTAAATGGCTGGTTCACATGTTTAAACTCTCTTCTTATAATTCAGGATCGTTCTACTTCTACAAACTAACCAAACTATCCAGGAGCTAAATTGGGAGAAACGATGTTGAAACTAGGAGAGAAAATTAAAGCTCGTCGATGCGCTCACGCTTCACATGGAACTTGACATTTGGTCGTTTCACTTTGTGCATGTGCTGAGAACGTGATCGAAGGGTGCAAAACTTCAAAAAGCACGTGCATAGACATTGGTTGCGGTCACGCTTGAGAGAAACACAGTGTTACACTAGTGTTGACACTACTCTAGTGTCAACTCTCGATTGCGACCGCAGCCTTTTTGGTGTTTTGAATCCTTAGGGGAACACTGAACAATAGAACTTGATGTAACACTAACTCTTATGGTCGTCCTAAGCTTAAATTTGTTCATGTTGCGTTGTTGCTTGCAATTATATGACAGCGAAGAAACGTACTGAAATGCGTACGGCACTTGCAACGATATAATTGTCCTCGTCAAACCAATAATATTCTTGTTTCCTTGCGTTGCCGTAGGCGTGATCGCTGCTTTAAAGAGACTCGAATGCTTTCAAGACCACGTGGTTTTTACTGTCGTCAAACACGTTGTGCGCCAAGCCCGTCCCGGAGAACTCGCCCGTTGTTTCAGTTCTGGTGAACTTGAATCGGATCCTAGAGAAAACGCAAATCCCCAAAACATTTCAATAATTAAGAAAAACAGTTTCTGCACCTTTCTCTCCAAGAATCGTTTCTGATTTGACAATTCTTCAATTTCTTCTTCAGCCTGGTTTTGCAGCTTCTTTCTCAGTTGATCCTGTTCCTTGGACTTCTGAATGTACCTCTCACGGTAAAACGATTCTACGCAGAATACACAACACTTCGTCACAAACCCGACTTGACGGACATTCGACAGCAATTATGTTGCTTATTATATAATTTCTGATTGGTGAATGAGGAATGTATAAATAGGTTATTGCAAAAAAGGTTAATGAAGTGCAATATGGAAATTGTTATGGTAGCAAAGCGATGGAGTACAAAAGTTGGCTATATAATAAATAACAAATAGTTGGAACTTGTTCTTGCATTTCGTGATTTATGATCATACGTAATTTTCATCAGAGTTCTCAAATTGTACTCGCCGAATTTTCAGAACGTTCAAAACATCACTCGTGTCTGTCACGAAACGCACGCGTGTTCGTGCGATTTCCTATACTTAAAAAACGTGTATTTGTATGGCCTATTGCGTTTTTGTCAATGGTATTTTAACAGGAAATGGAGAAGTGATCCTCGCATTTATCTGAACAATTTAAGTAATTGTCTCTGATTAAAGACATGTGAAAAATTCGGGCGGCTTCGACGGGATTCGACCGCGATGCCGGTGCGATACTTTACCAACTGAGCTATGAAGCCACTCAATTAGGAGCAAGTATGTATTCAATCATCGAGTCCTTTCACAAGAACACATGAACCCCGCAAATTGAACCTGCTCCCAACTGGCAACTGAGTGGCATCATAGCTCAATTGGCAGAGTATTGCACCGGCAACGCAGAGGTCACGAGTTCGAATCCCCTCGAAGCAATCTGAATTTCTCAGTTGTCTATAAGATACAATTGCTTAAATTGTCCAGATAAGAGCGAAGATTATCTCTCCCTTTCACCTGCAATTCGCACTTCAACTATATACATTTGTTGCACTTGATTATATTCTCATTAACGATGAGTAAAGAAAAGAAAATTCATAATCATCTCAATGGTTACATTTACAAGAGGGACACAAATTTCCTATTGCATTGCATTTGAATATATTCTCATTAACCATGTGTAAAGAAAAGGCAATTCATAATTATCTCAATGGTTACATTTACACGAGGGACACAAAGAGTCAAGCAAGATTCCTTTGAAGACGAATCTCTACAAAATTCTCCGTTAATTCAAAAGGGCAAATTTCTAACGTGGACCACTGAAGGGGTTGCTGGGCAGTACACTTTTTAAAGCAATCTCTTCCGCAACGTCACTGCGATACAAGATGCACGAGACATTGCCCATGTGTTACCTTTGGAAACGGCTTCGTGCACCGTGTCTGGTAATCCTGCATAGATTTTCCATTTTGCCCGAAAGGTGAATGCCAATATGGCCCCTAAGTCCTATGGAACACAGGGAGCTTAAGCACGCACGTTTTGGAGACGCGGACGGCAACCAGAAGTGCATATTTCGCGCGCCAGGATAGCGGTCTCTCCCAGCTTTTTAAACTTAGGGTATCCAAGAGTGAAAAGATACTTAGCGATATAAATGTGGTTGTGTGAAGACAAGTTAAAAGGGAAAACAGCTCACTTTCGGTTGCCGTCCGCGTCTCAAAAACGCGCGTGCTTAAGCTCCCTAATAAGGAGCCAAAGCACGCAACGTTTCAGTTAAGATGCGGACGGCAACCGGAAGTGATCTGTTTCCCCTTTTAACTTGTCTTCAGACAATTACATTTCTAGTGCCAAGTATCTTTTCTCCATTGGAGATGATTACTTTAGAAATCTGGGAGACACTACTATCCTGACATGAGAAATGTTCAGTTCTGGTTGGTGTCCGCGTCTCAAAAAACGTGGCGTGTTTAAGCTCGCTAAAGGGGAGCTTAAGCACGCGCGTTTTTGAGACGCGGACGGCAACCGGAAGTGAACTGCTTTCCCTTTTATCTTGTCTTGACACTCTTACATTTACATTCCTAGGTATTTTTGTCTCCATTAGAGATGATTAGTATAAAAAGTTTGGAGACACTTCCGGTTGCCTTCCGCGTCTCAAAAATGCGCTTGCTTAAGCTGCCTATTAACGCACGCGAACATGGTTGCCAGGGGCAACATTAGGATCAAGTTGGGACAGGGGTGTCGCACACGCTACAGGACGGCAGAGAGTTTGTTCAATAAACGTGATGCTATTTTCTGCAACGGTTTCAGAAACTTGTCTTAAAACGTTGTTGGCCCAGTTTTACAAGGTGGGTTAACTTGAGCAACTCTTGTCTCAAATGACCATGCGAGAAAAAAAAGCCCTTTAAATTGCACACTGTTCCTTCATCTTAACGCATGAAATAAGAAATAACAACAGAAGTAGCTAGCTAGGCAAACAAACATTGCTACGCAGACAACCGAGGATGCCCTCAATGTAACAAGCAAACTCGAATGTACCTTCTTCCTCATCTTCGGAGGCGCCTTCGCCATCGTATCTTTCCAATCTGTCCACAGTTCTCGTCGCAGAAACAGATAAAGCTCTCGCTTCCAGAAGTTCAACCTCCAGTTTGTCTTTTCTTTTTTTTACGTCCTCCAAGGATTCCTGTTGGAACACAAACACGAAACACGGTTTGATACAACGTTAGGAAAAGCATTATCTAAGCTTTACTTCAAAACCCCCAAACCTTGCTTGCATAAATAACACACCTGAAACTGATGTCAAAAATTAAAAGAGCCGATAAAATACAAAAAATGTGTCAAGGTCGTTCTCACATTAGTAAAGATGAATATCCTAATAAAAAAGTGAGTTCAGAGTTTCAAATCACACGAGCGAGCGTCGGGATGAAAGCAAGCATATATAAAAAGAAAAAAAACCAAACGATTTTCTTGCAGCTATTTACCATAACAAAAAACACAATTGTATGCTCGGTTTTATACCGACGCGCACATTCGTTTCTTGAAACTCGGAACTAGCTTATTCGTTGTTGCATGTTAACATGTGTATGACCATGGAGGTACGTGTTACGTAACAGAATTGCAATGACGTTCAGACGAAACTAGAGCCTATTCAAGTCGGAAAAAAAGGATCGGAAATTGGTCATGAGGGCATACGACGAGACAAGATTGTTACAGCTGGATAAGCCGCAAGGATTTGGAGCTCATTAAGGTACAGTGAACATTATTCAGAGTCTTCTCATAGCATCGAAACCCATCGAAATTCAATACATTTCAGCCCTAAAAATTTAAGCTATCTGGGTTAAGTTACAATAATAAAATAACTCAAAGGACTCCAAGAAAACTCGATTGTTTCGGAGGTCGTCACGTTTGGGAATATCAAACTCGGTACATGAGCTCACTGAAGAGAAACGTACACCGATAGAAAAAAAGTCTATGACAATACGAAAATAACTTAAAGCTTTTCAACTTCAAGCACTGAAATATAAACAAACGAGAAGAATTATGCTGTGCAAGGAGGTCTTAAAGTGTGACCCGCAAGCTACTGAGTACTTCCTTGAGGTGCTGTTTGTTACGCCGTTCACGACAGCTCTAACTTTTGAGTCAGCGGGTAAATTTCGCAAGTTTGACAATTCATACGCAAGCAACAAAGCATTACTATCCTGTGTTGACGTTTCTAACACTGTGAAAATTCACTGGAGGGAACCTTTCAGGATGTAGTTGAAATCCTACAGTTTGCAGGCTAATTTAAATTAAAAGTACTGCGCAGTACGCTCCTGCAGGTGTCTCTGTATTCCTCAGTTTCTCTTTACTTAGTTCAAAGCAAGTCTTCATAATAATTTAACCTCCTAACCTGTAATTCTTGTAACTGCCTTTCCAGTCTCATTCTTTCCATCGTTTCGCCTTCAAGTATCTCACTAGAATGGCTGGCTGTATCTCGTTCATCTGACAGAGACGATGAAAGCTCGGTGACCTAAGAGAAACACCACCCACATGATCAACATAGAGGCAACAAACATGTTTCTGTTTCACGCGAAAACTAAGCCCCTTGATGCACTCCCTTGTCATTTTCCCAGCCTTCCAACCAATCCTTTTGCAATAATCGAGTTAAATATCACAGGATTAAGCAAGAATGTTCCAAATCGAACAAATGTTGCGCCTCTTAATCAAATATTTTGGCTTTGACTGACACAATACCGTCATGATTTGTTCCAGTATGCTATAAAATTGTCCAAGCGATCCCATTGCATCCCTGAATAACTAGATTTGCTCTAATCGATACAAAACACAGCCAATTATACGTGGGACAGTCGAATTTACGAAATTGTAACAGTACACGATGCAAGGACGCTTAATTTAATTACTGCTGAAAAGTGCTTAAGTTAAACGAAACCAAATGGCTTTTAGTATGATCAATAATTAGTACGACAGAAGCGGACAGAAGTATAGTATACAGTTACAAATTTGCTTCATCAATCGTGTGAAGGTGATTCTGTTGTAAAAGATGTTGTAGAGGATTTACCAACCTTTACAAGAATGGCCTTTCTTTTGAACTAATTTGAAAGGCCAGATAGAGAGATTAGGACCCATCACCTTTTTAATGGGGATTTTCGATTAGAGTATTTTGACAAATGGTACTGGAAGTCTGCCAGTCTACCAGGGGTGATCAGCATGTAAATTCTCCTCACAATTTCAGTGAAATGTCGGTCAGAGATGTACTGAGAATGAATAATGGTGAGAGTGAAAGAGGTTAAGGGGAACTAAACTGGGAACTGGAGAGAAACCCCTTCGAAGGAAAACCCACACATCGGTGAAGAGACAAAACAAAGCCGCGTTAATCTCAACCATGACTATTGCGATGGAGCCTTGTCTTAGATACGCTAACAACTAGTACTTCGGTCGTTTCGGCCGATCGGGAAAATGGGCTTCCTCAGAGACGATAGCTCTTTTTTTCCCCCAAGAAAAAACAAACGGTTCTCCCTTACAACTAGTGTGCGCTATAGGTCACACGGGGCCAAAAAAACACACCTCCTAGGCTAGACAGTACTTTTTAAGCAAGGATTTCGAGCTTTCATTACATAGCTTGCAATGGCGTCGTATTTGTTTTTTAGCGGGGGGGGGGGGGATACTGAGTTCGTGAATTTTTTACACTGAGAAAGGAAAGCAAGCGTGAGAAACTGCCGTTTTCATTCACTTGATGCAAAGGTGGCTAGCAAAATGTAAACGATGGTTCACAGTTACAGGAAAACAGGCATTCCTTTGCATACTAGGCTTGCTCAATGAAAATTAGTGGTGTCTTGGAGGAGCTTGCGCTAGTGCACGATAAACTACTTACCTCGACCTTTTTTTGAATCGTAATATCGCATCTTAAGTGCAGGCTCGTCAAACACTTCATCCCGGTCACCCTGACTACAATATACTCGAACAAGTCTGCAGAATATTTACCTTTTGTGTTAGTTTCTCATTTGCTTCTTCCAGTTCTTTCTTTTCCCTCTCCAGTCTCGCTAATTTTGATTTCAAGGTGTCCACCTCTCCCTATATAACCACAGTAAAAAAGTTACTTTACCAGCCAACCACATTTTCAAACCATGAGAATAGAGCTCAATTCCCGGCGGGCTACTTTGGTGCACCAACATGGCCGCCGTGACGTCATCGCTGGTATTTTCCAGCTCAAACTGGAGCTGTCGTGACTGGCTCAAAAAACACTGAGCACAAAGAAATATACAACGAAAACAATGGAGCCTAATCCTGAACGGTGCTGCATCCTATACCGCTACAATCAATTAAAAGGTTGTAAACAGCAGCATGGTATAAACAGGTTACCGCTGGTCGGAGGCGGAAAATCTTTCATTAATTTCATAATAATAATTACACTAATAATAGCCTTTAGAGCGAATTTCAATCGCGTGTCGTAAAACCAAACCCAAAGTAATTACTTTGGCCAACCAAAAAGGAAAGAGGCAATCCAGTAAACCAATCAAAACTCGAAGTAATTACACGTAGCCGACACAAAGCGCGGGAAAATGTGCACGCGCGAGCCACGATTGGTTTTGGTTTCACTTGTGATTGGTTGAAAAAGCGGCGCGAGAACTTTGAACCAATCACTGAGTGAAGTAATGCAAGACCAAAGCAATTCGCTTATTACTTTCGATACTCAATTGAAAACCGCTCAAATTATTTATAAAGTGTGTTCCGTTCTAGTTTACAATGAAACTAATTGGGGACACCTATCTAAAATGCTAATAAAAAAAAATATTTAACTTAAATCAATCTCTCTCACGATAAGTTCATTACAAACTAACTACTTGTTAAATTACATTAACTAAATTCTGTACCATCCTTCCCAGCAATAACTGTTTATTACACAAGTAATAATCTTCCAAGTTTAGCTTCCTTACACGGCTTTCGAGTGTTGTTAAAGATTCCATGGCTTTCACAGCGTTCTTTAGGGGCCGACCATTTAACTCTTGGGGGGTGGGGGGGGGGTTGGGTGATTTTGAAAAAAAGATTTCGTGCAAGCGCTTGTTGGAAGAAAAAAAATTACATGCAGCACAAATGAAATACAAAAAAAAATTCTTGCACTGCTGCAAGCAAGAAAAAAAAATGTTGCAAAGCTATTTTCATCATTCCTGGGGGCTTTACAAAATCCCAGCAAAACTGCAACCATTCCAGATAATCTGCAAGCCAGCGAGCCACTCTGGTTAGCCTATTAAAATAACACATTGATTGACCTAAATAACACTCTGGTCAGCCTAAACGTCACACCGGTTGGCCTACAGTTAGCTTAGGTAGCTTGTGGTTTGCCCTTATAATAGGATAAGGGATTTCTTGCTTGCTCGGTTCACATGGCTCTAAGTCATAGGAGTCATGCAAACCATAACGGTTAGCCTAAATTACACATTGGCTAGCCTAGTTAGCACTGCAGTTAGCCTACAGTTCCTTAGGTAGCTTGCGGTTATTGGGATCAGGGATTTCTGGCTTGCTGGCTCGCACTTTAACAGCATATTTCGAATTGAAAAATCTCACCGATTTGTTCTTCAATTCTTCTTCTGTTCGATGAACATCCAAAAGTGGTAAAACCTACAAAAAAGTAAGCAACAGTGGGTTTTCAAAAGAATGGCAATCAACAGAGACGTAACTCTTTTCCGCCCACCACCCGCAGATTTTCTAAGTTTTCGTGGACAAATATCTATACAATGACCGATTAACAAGCGCTCCTCGGTATTTAAAAGATAGAGAAATCGCGTTTATTGTCTAGAATTTACATAGAGCAATGAAGCTTCACGGAAAAAAGAAGGTAATTACGAGCCAAAGCATGGCAGCAACCAGCAGCGAAGCTGTGAACAACTGAAATAAGAAGGTTATTCAGAATTTTGAACAGAGACATTTAAATAACTTCACAATACAATCTGCACAAAATGTGAGTTTCCTTGTGGTTTTGATCATATTGTACGACGGCTACAAAAAGAACGCTTTTGTTTGATAGGATGAAGTGCTACTCGCATTAGAAACAAGACAATTAACTGGAGCAACTCCTCCGCGATATCCTACAATCGTAGCATGGTATCCCAAAAAGTCTTGTTTAAAAAAAGAACGTGCCAAGAGTTTGGTCAATCTTAAGTGCTTTGTTACCTTAGTGTATAGCCTCCACCAAGGCCAATTATTGACAACAAGGAAACATCTAATGTTCTTTTGGATGCAACGGATTGCTGTACACTGAACCTGAAAAGTTAAAAGAAACACAGAAGTTTAAAAAAACTCAAAAAATATAACAGTTAAAGCTGATGGCAATCAAAAGACACGCAGTTGATTTCAGGGATTAAAAAAGTGAAACGGAGCGCTCTCACGAAGAACAGATTTAAAAAAAAAAGAAGTAGAGAGTTGCAAATTGAAAGTTACCTGTAACTTTTTCAACTTTCTCCGAGCTAAGAATCCCCGACAGACCGCCTGAAGTTCAACAATAGTATCTGTTGTCTTGTCGTCTCTGGCGTCTTCCAACTGTGCAAGTGTTCCAGCACGAAAAAAGATCTAAAAAGGGAGTGTATGCTAAAGATTAGCATATCAGTCTCAAACCATCCACTTCATAACACAGCGGTAGCCTGATTCTGAGTCGGTCCCAGGTCGCTCGCCTACGACTCCTTCCGCGAGGGACCTCAGGGAGTCTAGGAATCAGGTTTTAACAGTTTCAGCCTTCACAGGAATCATGAGTCACAAAACAAGATTCAATCGATAGACAAAAAAGGGATTAGATCATCTATACTGCTCCGATGCTTTAATTTCGATGGTCACAAAATTAAAACTTTCGCCCAAGTGAACTTAACCACTTGCAAATGCCTTGTTATGGTCACTTGCAACAAGTGCTTTGATGTGAGTTCATCCTTCATTCTTTGATACAATTATGAATTTTATGCTAGTTCGCTTGTTTGTTTGATATACTGCAATAATTACGTTATACTACACTAAATTGCTTTCGAGGCTTTCGTTCAGGTTACCCCTTTAACCCTTTCAGCCCCGATAGTGCCAAATGGCACTTATAGATTTTACTCTGTCTAACGCCAGACGATTTTACTCGTCAATGGGGAACCCCTCGGGGCTTAAAGGGTTAAAGTAGCAATTTTTTTTTGCTTCCAAATTTCGCGAGACAAAACTTGTTTCAAGTTATTAAGAAAACTGGTGATGGACAGGGACTTAATAATCACAAAACGTAGGCTACTTTCTAATGTGTCGATCGTGAATAAAACCTCTGGAAAATGGTAAAGGCAAAGGGAAATACGGCGACAACAAGTTAGTCAAAACTGAGTTGTCTATCTCTTTTTCAAAAGGAGGAAAAGCTGGAAAATCCCTCATACTTTGCTGTAATAGTGTTCGCTGTGTAAAGAGATGTTCCTCACTTCCATTGTCAACGGCAAGAGCTCTTAATTTGAAGCACAAAGATCAAGGATCCTTGAACAGTAACGCATCCGGCAAAACTTATTATAGACTGGAATTCTCTAATGGGATAGTCCAAAAACCAATGCCGCCATTTCTTTGTTTTGGTACACTAACATGACGGCTGTGACGTCATATGCATGCGCAGAAACCTTTCAGTATCCTGAAAGCAAATCTCTTGCCAAGCATGACACTATACCTGACTTAGCCCAAGACGGTAACTTCGTTGATCAAGTTCAAGGTTTTCCAAAAGAGTTTCCACAGCCTGCAAAAAGATCAGTTTCGGCAATAAGTTGCTAATTTAAAGAAGAATTTTATCACAAAAATCAACTCCAACTAATTAAGGAAAAACTGCCTTATGTTTGTTTCAAAACATGACTACATTTGTAACATTTTCCGGTTACTTTAGGGAATTTGTCTTCAAGTGTATAACTCTAGCTTGACGGGTTCGGAGTAGGTCTTTAAAAAGAACGGTTAAGCTTCTTTCACGTTTTTGTGTTTCTCGACAAAAAATGGGCAAGGAAGGAAAGCGAGATTCCTTTAAAAGACCCCATTAGTCGTATACGTCTTTTCTCACTATAATCAAGTGCAGAGGCTCACGACCTTGCAGCATTAACTCTGGTTCAGAGCTGGGGTTTTTGGAGTATAAAAATTTCCTTATTTGGATGTAACGTTGCTCGTGCATTTTCCCACGCGTGCAGCTTCGGTCTCTCTTTCCGCCCTGGTCTTAGCCTGCAAGCAGGCTAAATCTAGTCTTCCTCTCTTGACTAGTTACCAAGCCCTTATATTTCCACCGCGCGCCATTTTCAATGGAAGAGGATGTTTTGAGCGCGCGCCATTTTCAACGGAAGAGCATGCTTGCAGGCTACTTCGATCTTATTTTTGTCCATATTTGGGCATAAAATTGGTATCCTAAAATCCCCAGCTTTGTTCTAAAGAAAAAAGAGTTGCAAGTTACACGCTTCAAGGTCATTTGCTTCCGTCAAGTGTCAACGCAATATTTTCTCCCTTATCGACATGGTCTATCTTCAGCGTTTACGACTGCGAAAAATTCCAAATGTTTAAGGACAAAAAGTAACTACAAAAAACTGTTTTAAAGCGGTGAGGGTTGGAACATAAAATAAGCATTGTAAATAATCTTTGAAGAAAAATAAATATGTAATCAATAGTAAAAAAAACACGGTAGATTTGGCAGTCTGTGGAGCCGTGTTAATAAAGAAAAACAGTTTATATAAGCATAACAACATTGCGAAAACCCAAACTGGAAGGAGGGAGCATATAAAGAAAGGAGGTAAGCAGTTTGCGATTCACAAGATGTGGAAAAGTTGAATTCAGCGCCACAAAGTTATAACCAGTTGGTCGTCTGAGCGGGATTTGGATCCGAGGGAGACAAATGAAAATCCTGCGCTGTTGCTCGCGCAGTTTGGAATGCGAAGGTCCCGGGTTTCAATATAATATATAGATTTAGCCAAGTTTAAAAGCGGAACTCCCTGGTTATTTTTTCTAACTGCCTGTAGGGTTAGTGAAAATATAAGGTTTCGAATTGTCCGCGCTTTGATGTTTCCGGTTGCTGCTTTAATGATTAAATCACTTTCTTTGCTTTCTTCTACAGAAAAATTCATTGCCTAACTAGTGAATTCCACGGTAAAATTTACACTAAAAACCGATATCGCATGAATCATGAAGTGATGAGTACGATATCGGTTTTTCGAGTGAAATTTACTTTGGAATTTACCAGTTTGGCAATGAATTTTTCTTCAACCGCATACAGAAAACAAGCACACCCTCAGTGAGCGAATGGAAAAGGAAAAAAATCCACTTCAGAGTTAACTGTCAATAAAAAACTTTGTCAGTTCAAGGTCAATAAAGAGTTTTACTGACGTACTTTATTCCACTTTATCTCTGAAAACGAGATCATTCACATTTTGACGTATTTCATTGAAACACGACAGGTTGGCTTAGAACAAGAATCGGTAAAATACGGCAATGCAAATAAGAAAGGACGAACTTCAAACAAGATCCGCTCCAACACTTAAATAACTTTTAGGTGCTTTAAAGAAACTTCTGAGCTAGTGAGATTCCCCCCTAATTTTACGAGAACTCATTGCAATTACGTGTTTATAACACAAGGGCAAAATTTTCTTGTCACGCCCACTGGGAGCTGATCGCTTAAACCCGTGAGGAGATATATGAAAGCAGGAGCCAATCAAATGGAGCCTCCATCTACACCAAGAGAGGATACACTTATTCCTTGAGTCAACCCCGTCTTTCCTGAGTATATCTATTTTTAAAATGGCTTTTTCCCGCGAAAAGTGTTATATTTCCACGGGGAAACGCGAACAAGAAATTCCAGCGTGATGCGTGTTTGTTGGGTTCTATGACGTAAAACAATAGCACTGTCATAGCTCTGTTTTGATTGGCCTTTTAACCTCGAAACCCCACGAGAGGCGTTGTATTATTAATTCGACTCGGGAAAGGGTTGAGTCCGAGACGAAATAACAATGACCACAACCAGGTTTTCTGAGTCCGCGAGACTGAGCACCCCCAGCAAACCATTGTTTTAACGAAAACCGCTGGTCAGCAACCTGGTTCTTCTTAGACAGCAGTGACAGTGTCACTGCTGTCTAAGGTCTTCCGTCCGAGACCAAGTATGAAAGATAGAGGCTCCATTTATGGGCTTCTGATGCAAGTCTGTTTCCCACTTGTTCAGCTTCTGCCAAAAGATAATTTGCATCGATAATTTCCTTACCTCGGGGAAGGGGTCAAAGAGGTTTTTTTTTGTTTACCTTTCTCGAATCTTCCCCAAACAAAAACAAACTTTTCTGTCAACAAATGAAGATCAAGAGTGGATAATCCCTCTTCTTTGCAAAACACGAAGTAAACAAATACATCATCTAACTTCTACCTTGTATCTATCTTGAATAAGATAATGAATTTCGTTAAAGTTATTTTAATTTAAAAAAATGTTTGATACATTTAAAATGGCAAAATAAGTACCCCTTGAAAATTCTAAAGCTTGAAAATGCCATAACTGAAAGCGACCAGTTTTAATCTTATGAAAATATCACCTGTTGAATAATTACGGACACTTGGTACTTGAATAAACTCGCTATGGTTCAATTTCCTTTAAAAAATCCCAAGTTTAAAAAGAAAAACTTCCTTGCATGGGGATTTGATTCACTTTAATCCACTTTTCTTATCAAATAGTAGCCGGCAGCTGGTTATTTTTAAGCCGATTTTCTTTTCTCTACACAATAAGACGATAACGCTTTGCTATCAAGATCACGAACGACTATATATTCGTTATCCTTGAAGTGGAAAATGTTAACCGCACAAAAGACACTATTATATCATAAAAACATTCATAAATATGCAGATATCTGAAAAATAAACACAACAGACAAAAGAACAAATTTGACTGGTTGAGTAAGAGTTTTCAAACTCATATTTTAGGTCGCTTTATGTGCATAAAAGCAAATAGTTAAAAGCTAACGGACTTACTTTTTTTTCGTCAAGCACCGGTCCTGTCGTTCTGAATTGGCTTCCGGCAAGAATGTCAAACCGTCTCCTGAATTCGCCGAATGGCATGTGTTCAGGAAACCCTGAAAAACACAATATTGATAATTAAAAGACGTTTACACAATAGTCCTCTCTATTCACCACATAAGTCAAACGACTTCAGTTTGCTGACAAAGATCGAGGCATAAATCACTTTGCGCTATGCCGGCAGAGAACCCAAATGGAGGCGACAAATGCTAAAGTTGCCAGTTAATTACCACAGTCGAACTTGATAATGCAGGATTTAAATGCTATCGCCTCTTTGAAGGCTATTTCAGTTTCGGTAGGCATGCTTTAACCGTTTTGAAAGAAATTTTACTGGAATACTGGTGTTCCGTGTTGGAACACGCTAAACGTCTTGGAAGAGTGTCCTGAGGGGCATTTGGAAAATAGTGATACATGCTCTCTGCGGTTTCCGTTACAGCTGAATAACAATGGAATCCTAATTGCTCCCCACAAGGATCGTTCAAAATAATCCTTAAAAACTATTTTCTTCGGCTTCACACAAAAATAAAGTCAACTCAGCCGAAACTGAAAAATTATTTTCTCGGCCGCTGCAGCCAACTGCTCACGTTGAAAAACCAATTTTTTCGGGTAAAATTTGCTACCCTATTAATTTCGCATCAAATGCAAGGCTTTTAAAACGCTCGAGGCAAAGCTTTTCATATTTTGCAGTGTTCCATTTAAATTACAAAATAACCTCTCGTTGTGTTGAACTATGATCTTTTATTTTTGATTGCGTCTTGAATTGCTAAAAACATCGATAGGCGGATTATATTTCAAAAACTTGATTATATCCCACTGTTATTCTTTGTGAATTTTATACACCTAGGGAAAATTCTAAACAGAGGTCATCGCTGAGTTCGCCGGCACAGCAAATGACATTCACCTACTGGTAGTGGAATGTGGACTTACACGCACGGGGAATTTAAAAGTTGATCTCTCAGAAAAGAACCGGTGTGTTCCAAGTTACTGAAGAAACAAGAGCACCGATTTGAAACAGAGACCGCATGGAAGTTGAAGTACCGGAGAACGATGATCACGCATCAAGATCTCGTCCCATGTCACATGCGAAATGCAACTTTACGAATCGAACTAAAACAGCAAACGACAGAACGATGCTGTTGTTCCCCTTCACCTAATTGATCAAGCCCACAAGCTGGTCTAAATCTCGAATACCACGTAAAACGACCAACACAGCAAATAGGACGACATTAAAACGCTCTCGGAAGCTTTCAAGTCAATTTTTTTCTCGATTGGTCTTAGATCACTTTTAATCACGCAATTCATTAAAAATTCATTCCATTTCAGTCTCTTTAATTAAAAAAACAACAACTGAGGATTTCACCGAAAAGCTTTTCAGAATTACCTTTCAGAGCGTGCAAATGGTACAATCGTCAGTACTGTCCAATAGCTTTAAATTTCATTAGCTACTCCGAGATTTTAAGCTGCAAACCAAACAGTTTGAACTATTAACATCCTCGGGCAACGCAATTACCAACCAACTTAGCTTAGAAGGTCACATTTTAACACGTTTGGGTTTTACTCGCTAATCAAAAACTAAAATGGCGGAGAAAAACAAAAAGTTCACAAACCTTCGAAGAACAAGAAATGGAGCCCTTCTATTCAGTAACGGCGTTTCCGACCCACAGTCAACTTAACTTTGTAATTTTCATTGCCTCTAATTCGAGAACTTCACGATAAATATTGCGCGAGCAAATATCCTCCAATCAGAGAAAACTATGCTCTATATTGTAGAGTAGTGAAGCGCAAAACCAAGTTCACGCGAGACTTGCTTGGTAGGATAGGCTGTGAACCGCTGAAAATTGACTGGTCACCAATAGTAACTTTGCATTACGGCTAGTTTTTAGTCAAGGGAAAACGCCTTTTTAAACGCAAACTTAACAGGGTATTTGAGAAATGGACGATAATAATCCATCCCTGAAGCAATACGAGGACGTTTTGAACCGGTTCCTTCCGACTCATCGAAAGAACTTTCAGCACTTCCGCGGTTACTGCAACACAAAGCCGCACACCCATCTGCGTGGGCGACCTCATTTTTAACTGGACAACTTTCTACCGAGGTATTTGATTTAAGCACAACTGGAAGATAGCGCTGATCTTTAATGGCGGATCAATATGAACAACGCTATTAACCGCTTTGCTCCATAAGTAGAGCTCCACGGGGAAGTCAGAGGTTCGAACCCAATACCCAACGGTTCTGACAAACCATTCATAACCAGAGTTTTAGAATTGACAGGTACAAATAACCGCTGAAAAAATATTCAGCTAACAAGGATGTGGGCACGTGAGGAAGAAGAAGAAGAAGATTGTGACTGCTGCATGCTTAATTTAATTCTGGCAGTTGGATCAGATAATCGATTCGTTGGGCAGTAACGCAGTTGCCTCCAGGAGTAAAGCCAAATGGACTGAAAGTTCTGTTCTCTGTTGCTCTGAGTAAATATAAGTGTGAATTTAACTTGAGAAATCCAAACCTTGAGAAGAATAGCTAGTGTTTACACAGGAAACCCATGAAGTCACCTGCCAAAGGTTCAAATTTCTTTCTATAATCACATGCACCATTTGATTAAGAATTACAGCTGACGGAATTAAAGAAAATGATCAACAAAGAAATGTTCAGTTGATGTACAAAATTCAGTAATAAGGTATCTGAACCGTTTCATAAAGACGAACAAGAAATTGTAAGGCCATTTCTTGACAAGGGGTATGAGAGGTAACGCTCTGAAACGCCTACTATAGAATCTCCTTCGGTGACCATTACGGGTTGAAGAGAGTTTGAGTGTTTTTGTCCATGACTTGTATCGGTGGCCACGAAGAAATAGCAAATGACAACAAGAAATACTTGACTGTGAAAACAAGTGATTAAATCGAATCTAAAACCAGTCACTGTCAAAAAGGAAAGGAAAAAAACATCCACAGAAGCAACAATTTGAGTTGTACCAAAAATGAATAGCCAGTAGGACATCCCTTCCGCCTAGCAAGAAACGCAAACCGATGTCTACAATTTCTTGCAACCAATCTGTTCTTTTAAGAACTGAATGAGGAAGGGTTACAAGGCTCGTCTGTTTCTCTTTGGACTACTTTTAACTTAATTTGCTTCCGCCACTTCATCATGCTTCAAAGTGTGCGTGTGTTCTGAGAAGGAAGGATGGATAGCCGGCATTATTTCCGACAGTGTCTCTTAAGGCGATCAGCGCTGATGCTTGAATTTAATAATTTCTAGTCGCTTAACACTATCTCAGTATCTCAGTGATAGTGTTGAAGTTTTAAAGAAAGGTCCGTCCCTTGCGAAGCTCCAATGGTGTTGAACTAATAACAACTATCGGCTCGAATTACATGACGTCACGACGACGGTGGCCTCATGGTTAGAGTGCTCGACTCCGGATCGAGTGATCCGGGTTCGGGTCCTGGCTGGGGACATTGTGTTGTGTTCTTGGGCAAGACACTTTACTCTCACGGTGCCTCTCTCCACCCAGGTGTACAAATGGGTACCGGCGAAATGCTGGGGGTAACCCTGCGATGGACTAGCATCCCATCCAGGGGGGGAGTTAAAAATACTCCTAGTCGCTTCATGCTAATGAAACCGGAGATAAGTGCCGGCCTGATGATGAGCCTTCTGGCTCGTAAGCAGAGACTTCACTTTACTTTACTTTTACGACGACTTAACAACGAAACGGCGATAGCGATGGTGTCGGAAAGTGATTCACAAGGAATCGAAGTTTACTCTTTTGTTCCGGCGGCTAATTGTGTTGATGACAATCACGGATTTGATCCAGAATTACACAAACCTCTTTCTTAGGAGGAGCAGGTGCCTCTAAAAGCTCTCTTGTTTAAGAAATTTTTAAACTTCCCTGAAAATTCAGTCTGGTTAGTACGTCTTCAGGTTTCATGTTGTTTGGTGTCACTGTTCTGCACAACCAAAGCCCACAGATTTTCAACAATTTTCGCTTCAAACAGAACTTATTATCCCGTGTGCGTGCCACAGGTCACCCACCTTGCCGGTGTATCCTGATGGCATCCAACATTTCTGCGGACCTGAGCTGTGTTCGAACTAGCGGTACATTCAAAGAAGATAGCTCGTCTCCAGTCTTATTCCCCAATCGGGTATCACTGCTGTCAATGTGACCGGCGGTATCTACAGGCAGAATGCAGCGAACAAAATTGACTTTGGTCTTCCGGATGGCGTCCAAAATGGTGTCCTATAACCACGAAAAAGCGAGCTTAAGTGGTCACAAAAACAAAGTTGTGGAATATCTAGACTACCGTAGGAAATGTTGGCCGATGTTTAAATTCAAGTGCAGTATTGTCCAGGTTAAAGACCAGTGGCCGCTGATTCAAAGTTTCAGTATAGTTTCAGGTTTAGGGCAAACTGCAAAGGTCGCACTTCGGTGCGTAAAGGTTGAGACAGTTTGTCTACTACGAAATAACATAACCAAAAATAACAGAGGTGGTGTTTTAGACTGGTAAGAAGATACAACGGAGCTCCGTTTACAGGGAATATTAGTAAAGGTAATCGCATGGGGCCGAGTAAAAAAAAGGATTAATATCACTTGTATTTTCAGAAGTTGCAGCTCGGGAAATTATTACGAGGAAACTTTATCGCAGAAAGGGAAATAACAAAAGTTCTCTTGATAAAGTGAAAAAAGCGGCAGCCCTTTACCAAATCCACTGCTGTCTTCCCTGCGTCACCCACGACAGTATAATAAGGAAGCACTCCCATACTAGTTTATAACATAAAGGGGAACATTTTCAGTCAAAAACGCACGCTCTTGTGCAATTTCGCAGGAAGCCATTTCATTGTCCAGTTCGCGCGTCAATGAACTGTAAAACGCACGAATCAGCTGACTAAAATCTTCTTTTTGTACAACAACGCCAGAGCAATGAAACCAGCCCTGCTCAAAAAGAAAAATACCCGCTGTCTCAGTCAATCAGCATTAAGTAATTTTTCCCTCTATGTCACACTTAAAAAAACACTTAAAAGCACTTAAAAAACACTTAAAAAATCCTGAGACCAAATGTACTCAAATCGAGAATAAAATGTTTGAACTTTGTCCTATAGATTGGTCCTATGTCTTTCTTCAATTTTTTTTTCCTAATTGGACTGGTTTTGTACAGAAATACAAAGTGAAATACAATAGGACACAGGGTCCTCCGTGAGGGTACGTCTAGAGTTGAACCCACGCCCTCCCCCACGGTAGCCCGATTCTTAACCAACCAAGCTAACCGGTCAGCGGTTTGCAGCAGTAGGAGTTTCCCGCCCTGGAACTATCGGGTCGCAGTGAAGTAACTAACTTCGCCCAAGAGATCCTAAAGCGAGGGACAATAGCAAAAACAACCAATCAAGCATAGCGGCCGGGGTTACCACAGCTGCTTAAGTTTAGCAGTCACTTTACAGGTAGGGGTTACAAACATAAAAAACGCCGAACCAAAGCAACATCTCCGAATGTTACGCGAAGGAAAGTTGCAAACACAAGTACACCACTCACCACTTGGTATATCAGCTGCAGACAGTGTGAATTCTTTTTTATCGCTGTCGATGTGTTGAGGGTCTTTTTCAGGCTGCGGGAACGAGTGACACCATCAGCTGCAGAGCGATGTCGAGAAAACATTTCCTTGAGATTGGATCTGGAACACAGAAATGTTAATGCACGTGAGAATCATGTGAGAATTACGTGTTGGGCAGGGTTGCATTAAGTCATCACTGTCCTCCCACCAAAGTGACAATACAGGGAAGCATGGAGAAAATCAATTGTATCATGACTTTTTTCCAAAGTGAAAAAGGAAAGGATTTTTAAGAAGCTAGTTCGCGTCGGTGGAAACAACTGAAAACGGATAGGCGAGAAAACACATAGAATACGGGAAATCGAGCTAAGAGAAAAAGGAAGCTTTCTAATTTTTCCTGGTGCCGTTTGCACCACAGATTTTTCCTCCCCACCCCTACTCCCTTCATAATGTTTGTGACGAGGGACATAGAGGGGTGTGGGGTCGCAAGAGAAGCCAACGCGACCCAAGGGGATCAAGGTGCGTGGGAAAGTACTTTACGCACAAAAAGCGAAAAGAAACTGGTTCTTTTCTTAGTAAAGTCATTTCTGTCCCGCTAAATTTACTTAAAACGGGAAGCAAGTTCGACTAAGGCTATAAGGCCGGACCAAGAGAGGAATAACACACCTATAAACCAACCGCACAAATGAATGCTGAGAACGAAAAGTGTGATTTTTAACTACTAAACTAAGATGTTCAAAACAAAGTTGGCCGCAAATGAACTGAGACATCTGTTATGTAAACACATAAAATATAAGACATCTGTTAAGTAAACCATCTAAGCGTCAACCGGGACTATTCGGCAATGAACAAGTGGTACAAGGAGAATGGGTACGTTTTTTTAAACGTTGGCCGTGTGGCACCTATATTTAATTAAGCAATAGACCACAAGTTTCTATGGTTTATAGGCGAATAAACCACGCGGGATGTTGGTAGAACACGAGAAGAATTCGTAAATCACGAGCCGCAGGCGAGTGATTTGCAAATTCTTCGAGTGTTCTTCCAACATTCCACGTGCTTTATCATGCCTATAAACCATATAAACCTGTGGTCTATTGCTGCTATATAATAATTCAGAAGACGCGCGATTTTTCCATGAGTAAACCATAGCTGATTGACCAATCAGAGCCCGCGCATTGATTTGGTAATTATATAAACAGAGATATCGATTATTCCCAGGAACCCCATCTCATTACTTGTACATGTTCGTTGCCGTGAAATAACATCTGAAACACTCTAGGCCTGCTCTCATCTATACGACCTTGTAGTTCAGTCAGTAGAGCAACAGTGATCTAATTCGCAGGTCGTGAATTCAATTCCCACACTGGACAGAGTTTTTTCCCTTCCTTGTAAAGTATGGGCCCATTATACAATTACTAGGACTAGCGCGCTAACGCTCTTATGAATTACATAAGAATAAACACAAGACTTAAGATTACATT
>NC_090879.1:33650328-33672828 GCF_036669935.1 Montipora foliosa
AAGAAAAGACAAAGTTACTAATGCATGGGACACAGAGATACTTTTGTCGGGAATCCGGTACAGCCCCGGCCCCGGTCCCAACCGCAACCCGGCCCCTCCAATACCGTTGGGGCATCTGAGAACCGCTCCTAGCCTACTTGGGTACCTTGCATACCAACTTTTATAGAACAAGCATACGCACCACTCCCTGAGCAGCTCTGTCAAATACCGCAACAACAGGATCAGGAGTAGTGGCCACACTTTCGAAGCTGCAATCTATGTTTTCCTACAAAACAAACGAAATTTATCAACCTCTAAGTTCTCATTCAACGCAGTGTATTGAATCCGTCCATGTTGCCATCAGCAACAGGCACAATCTACACAAATTACACTCAGATAAACCCCCTTCAGCTCTATTCAGCTTTATTCCGCTCAAATCGTTGGGAAGCAATTTTCTGAGGTGAGTTTGGAGCAACGATGGCAACTTATACATGTACATGTGTAAGCTAATCCTAAAATTGTGAACGAAGTGTCTTGGAATTAAACACGAGAGAAAAAATGCATTCTTGGGCCACAGGAAGTTAATTTTCTTGTTTTGCAGAGGATTAGAGCAATACAGTGTCAGGACGATTTTATGCAACTGCACGACACTGTGCACATGCCGAGCGGTCTTCACTTCGCTAGTCAACCAAATTCGCATACACGTGAGTACGCAGAAAATCTTTAGAATGCATGAGAGGCCGATATATAGGTGAATAGGCTATTTCCGAATTGCTTTTTCTTTCTCCTTCGAAGCGATTCTTGGCGCGAAATGAAAATGAATTGATTTGCATGAGAATGCCCAACTCCTCAGCTTGTGCACCGCGACTGGCTTTGAAACACGAACTTGGAAAAGTGACGTGTTACAATCCCGCCAACCGTATAAACTCTGTGCACGTCTACGTAATGGGTAATGCAAAAACAGCTATCGGCTTTTTTCTTTACTCCTCAAAGTTTTAGATCTTACTCCATCACGGTGGGACATAAATTTCACGCTATGTATGTATGTATGACCGGCACCAGGCGAGGGTTTTAAAATTTCAGCAAGTTAAAGTATGTAAATGCAAAGTCGCGTTTCAATACCTCACGTTTCAACAATCATGCTACAACAGTTTGCAAAATTGGTGAGACACTCGCGTTTTTCTAGCTTCCAATACCCGCCGTATCTGCAATCCCAACCTTTCCCACGCCTCTCCCCCTCCCCCTCCCTCTCCCCTTTTCAATAGGGACCTCAAGCAAGGCCGACGACGACGGCATCGAGAACGTTGTCTAAAAATATTATTTCCCGTTACTGTAATAATTTTGCGATTCCTCTACATCGCTCGGCTTGGAAAGTGTGAGTCCACATTCCAAGATTAAAATTGGTGAGAGCGGTGTGAATATTTAGAAAGAAAATTGAAAATTTATCGTCAGGTGCTCTCGTCCTCCACATGACCTCAAATTTGATATTTCACGTCGTTGTCAATACAAGAACGACAAAGAAAATGTCTCGAAATATAAAATATACGTGCAGGGAGTGCAGAACTATTGTTTATTGCTAATTAAAGCCATTGTTATGTGGCGTTCTCGTAGCCGTCGTGCCTCAACAAGGTGAAGTGTCTCCACTAATTATCATTTTTGAAACTTGATGTAGCGTCTTCATCGGGGGTAATCTAATTAGCAGCATTTCATTTCAACTAGATATAAGTATGTTTGAAGAAAAAGCCACTCATATTGGCAACGGTTTTAAAGAGCGTTAAGTGACATCCCGAAGTTGCATGACCGGAATTCGCTTCTCTCTCGTTGATGGAACTATCAATTAAACAAGTGGGAGAAGCGAACAAATGCTTCTAAAATTATAACGGTCTCAACTGATGCAGGTACTTCTTACAATCATTCAATGTTCCCCGACTCAAAATAATTATACGGGGCGATCATTTAGAAAAAAACCTTGACCGACGACCGAAGGCGTCCGTTGAGACTGTTTCTTAATTTAAAGGGTCACTTACCTGTGAATATCGCTCCATTTGAGTAGCGAAGACCGTATCATGGAAGAATTTTTGCAGTCTTTCGTGCTCGTAGTTGTGACACAAATCGTCAAACAGAGCTCCGTCTTCTTTGCCCACTGAAGCAGGGTTTTGAAAGCCAGGTGGGTCTAAGACGTGCATTGATGTAACACTTCGGACATTGCTCTGGAGCGATCTGAAATATAAAGAACAAATTTCATTCCAAGACCAACCAGGTACGATTGAGTCGCTGTTCAAGGATTCAACAGCTGCCAGTACTTAAACTTATAGGGGGTCTGTATTGTGGAACAACAAGACGATAAAGGGATTTCCCTACTTAACACAAGGCTAAGTTAAGGTCTGCCTGTTTAGACAATTTCCATTTTTAATCACAGGTACAGTGCATGTAATTCTGACATAGCTTTTTTTAAATCAACTCAGGCCTACTGTAGCATGCACTATATCGCGTTTCAAGAAAGGTTCTTCATTCATTCATTCAAGTTTGGGAGATGGAAAAAAAGAAACAAACAAGACAAAAGTTCGAATTGGTTGCTGTTTCTTTCAAAGGTAAGACAAACTTTATTAAACATCATTAGCTCTGCAGCTAGTATCAATAAGACACTTGACGCTTTGCCCTAAACTCATTATTTCTGTCCGTCACACGTTAAATGACGAGTACTTTGAAGCAACAGCTACACGTTGAAGTCCATGAAAAATGAACAAAGGTAACCATGCTCTGAAAGCTGCCCACCAACTAAGATACACTTCCTGCTTTTAAACGTGACATCAAAATCCAAATTCTGTCAAATGTTCTCTTTACATCTTTTTTGACATCAAGAGACAGAGCACAAGGCATAGAAAATTGGCTCTACATTCTGTAGTTAAGCCGCATTTTACAACAATAGATAACATCATTTCCTTCATTCTTACGCCTTCTAAGCTTGATTAAGCTGTGATACTGCAAGGGAGCTGGATTATTATCACATATTAGCACATACCTATTGATAAACCTGAGTAGAGCGGCAAACGCCTCTTGGTAGAGTCCCATTGCAAAACCCTCAAGTGCTTCAATGTACTGTACAATGGTGGCTTTAGCCTGCTTCTCAGGAGTATTATCAGTGGAGCTTGATGTACTCAGAGAAGAAGTGCTTTTGGATTGGCTCGAGCGACGCATTCGTATGGTAAACTGATTTATGATTGGAGGAGCAAAAATAATTTCCGATATATCTTGTTGAGTTGTGCCCAAAATGGCAGCGGCCCTCTGGACTGCAGCTGGATTTGTAAAGAGAGGTTTGTTGTCTGCACCTTGAAAGACAGTGATAAAAGAACCGAATCACTAAGGGATGGCCGTTCACAAGTTGGAGTTGCAAACTACTCCAGTGCCACGAGACAAACCAATCTGACAAAGTAGTTCGCTTCATTTTAAGAAGTTCTTTACATCCTGGGTAAGCCTTTTTTAATCGGAGTAAACCAGAAAAAAGAATTCTCAGGCAGAGTGGACGCCTGAATCAAACCCAAGACTCTTTGGTGGACGGCGAATTCTCTCATAACTTCGCCATCCTTTAAAAACCTCTGGTTGTCCTGGTGCATGGGATAATATAAAGTTTTACAACAACGTTGTAAAACGTAGTTAATGGAGCCTCAGCGTGACTCGTTAAAGTCATCCTCTGTTTGTCACGTTATTTCGTAAACATTACGCCACGCAAACGAGACATGAATGGACTCCTATATTCTAACAATGCGAACTGAGATCCCTTATCCTTGTTTTTAACACTGTCTGCGTACAGTTGTATCCTTCGTTTGGATTGGCGTCAAGTAACAATTATCCCCATTCATGTCGCGTTGAGTGCTACACAAGTTATTTGTATTAGATGGTACGTTAGTCACCATTGGTTTAGCTCTAGACATTAGTCTCAGCATAAAAAGTTCCAGTTAAGTCCAAAGTTTCATTCTGCAAGCTCTTTAGTTTACTGTAAGGACTCCCTTTACTGTTTACGAATTTTATTTCCACTCTCCCTCCCTTCGGAAGTTTTGTTTTCGTCAAGTTTAATAAATTTGGGTTCACCTCTCAGTACACGCTTCGGTTAAGTCTCGCAGCGACTTCCCCAAGCTTCAGTGTTTTTTCATGCCGTGCCATTTTACGCTCTCTATCTGCCTTTGTTCTTGTCCGGTCCAGCACGTGCCGGCGGAGTCGGCCTCGATAAGGACGCTTGAGCTATTTTTACCGCCTACGCTCTTTCCATTATAGCACAATGCTGGCCGGAGGTTTAGCTCGTAGTGCCGTGGAGAGTTAGGCTTGTATATCATTATTTGGCATTTACCGGCCTACAACTTGTCCGATCCGGCGCGGTTCGCCTCGTGCGTCGGGGAGATAAGTTCAGGCTTTAGTCACGCTACAGAAGTCGTCTGTCACGCCGATCGTAGAACGGTGTTCCCCCCTTTTACGCCAACACTGTCTTTTGCGTTTTGTTATTGTAGTGTATCTTGAATATAAATACCCGCGGGAACTGTGACATTAATGTGTCCTATATGAGAGATCCGGGGTCCATTTGTTAGATGTGTCGAAAACCTTTCGGGACTCGATGAGCAACATGTAAACTACATGTACTATCTGCTGACCATGAAAATAAAAATAAACAACTGCGTCGCTAAGTGGGGGTTGGGTGCCTGAGACATCCTGGAGCTTCCACTATTGGTTGGCAGCTCCAAGGTTGAAACTGCACCGTCACCGTAGAGGGAGGGAAGAGAGGGAAAGCTAAACGCTCCACACAAAATGCTCCTTCCCGCCACACCGATGAATAAGCTCTACCACCGAAAGCACGAGGAATCCGACGCATGCGCAAATATAACAAAACAAACGACACTAATTGACTGCAGTTGCTTCTAGTTGTTAACTCAGTTAAAACTACATTTACAGTTTATGACCGAAATGTTTTGGGATTTTCGAAACACTAGACCCGCACCAAGAATTCATGAAGAAAAATTACCATAAGACAACGCACACTTACCAACAGAAATTCCAGCACAGCCAAGGTGACAAATTGCTGCTAGTATGCACCAGATTCCTTTAGCTTCCTCTTCAGAAATTTCCAGCATTTGAAGGGCAAATTCGATTTCAGTCCACTTATCTGTCAAGATCTGGTTATCTGGTGACTGAAATGTTAAGAGAGAAACTCAGCAAAGTAAAGAGGTGAGTGCAAGTACTTAAGCTCATTAAGGAGGTGGCTCTTCACTACAGAAAGACAATGCTTGCTAAGGAAGATTTTTAGTCAAGAGCCCTACAAAAAGGTTGCATGTATGGTTCGTAAACTGTAGCATGGAACCTCTATTTGGACAGAAAATGGTACTGACTATTTAGCTATTTAGCAGTGGACTATTTTCAGATCGTGTCAGAATTAAATTCAGGATTACATGAGAATATTACAGTTAAGGGCACTATTTGAAAATTAAGCAGAGCAAACTACTGTAGAGAAAGTGCAACAATGCGAGTGGAGTAGCCACATTAAAGTACAGTAGATAGTTACAGGCTACTTTTGACTGTCCTGTAATCTCCATAGTCACAAAACTCTCAGTAGTTGTACTTGGTACAACAGCATGCGAATCAATTAAATTCTGAATACTGTACCTTTGGATCAAAAGACAGCATAAACTCATTTGTTTCAATCACTTTGGTATCCAGTTGTAACTCACTTCTGTTGATGGAACAAAAATTATCAATACACAATAATTGTGTTAAAAGCATTCCCTGGGCATGCAAATGGGTCTCTACTAAAAGTGAATGGCGGGATGCAAGACATTCCACGATGTAATGAAACTCTTGTTAGGCTTGGTCTTGTATTGCCCTGATAGTGTCAATTGGGGTTTTCATTGAGTATTAATAATGATTATTTATGTGCCCATTTGTCACTTTTTCATGTCAGCAGCAATCAGAACATCAATCGACGACTATCTAGAGCAGACATCCACCAGCCTCCAACAAACTGTATGCAGGATTTCTGCAGAAGGAAAAACTGAGTCTTTGAGGACCTAATAAAATTCTGTTATTACTTACCTTAGCTTCGAGTTGCATCCTGCTAATAAATACTGGAATATTTTAAAAGTACTCTCTCCTTCTGCCTGCCTTACTACTTTGGGCTTTTCCAAAAGGAAAGTCTAAACACAAGGGAAATGAAAGAGTAAAATTAATTTAAAATAGATTATTCGTTTTGCTACTTTGATGTGCCAGCCACTATAACATTTTATGAACCCTTTATAACTCGTCATTGGCCAGATCCCAGCTGGCTAATGACTCAGTTGGTAGAGGAGTGCAGCACAACTGCGTGGCCATAGGTTTGAACCCCTTTCAAGCCTGGATTTTCTTAGGCTTGCATGCAACTGCTAAGTTCCTCATCTCGCTGAAATGATCTTTCTAACTTTATTTTCATGGACAACTTATTTTCAATGGCCAATAAAGCACTAAGTCAGGACATGATACCATCTAGTCCAGTGGCGACCTAATTGATATTTATTGATATTATGTGTGGATATCAGTGTGATAAAGCCGTGACTAAAAAATTTAATGATACCTGTGAAGTGATATGATATCATTTCACTGCAGTGAAAATGATATCATATCACTTCACGGTTTGAATTGTCCAATCAAATAGACTGTAATAATTTGGTTGGACCAATCGGGTTGCACGTTATATTTTAGCTGACGCCTGGCGTCAAATTTGGCGGGAAGTATTTACATTCATACACTATTATTAAATGCAACTTTCTTGTACTTCAACTTGGTGGCTTGATTTTTTTCAAACATGTAATATATAATAAACAAATTATTACATGTTAACAGCCAGATATCGTTTTTATTCGCTCGTTTTTAATACCCTATCACTCACTTGCTCGAAGACTCAATCGTTCGCGACATGGTATTAAAAACTCGTGAATAAAAAAGATATCAGGCTCTTAACATGTACAGTGTACATGTAATAATCTATATCTCTCACATAATTATCCTTGTAAACTAACTTCATTTGCATAGGTTCTTCTGATTTATTAAGTTTACATTTACAGTACCGCTCAAAGATAAGCGAACCATCAAACGCGTTGACAACGCATTGGGAACGAAGAGCCAACGCGTTTGAAAAAAAAAAAACGCGTTTGCGAACTAGTTTTTTTTCAACGCGTTTGGCCTTTGTTATTCAAGTTTGGCACCTTTGCATTGTGTTACAAGTTGGTATGTAAATTACGGCCAAAAAGCGACTGCAATTTTAGCAATGGAAAGTGAACAAGTGTGATCAACTGACTATCAATCAATGGAAAGTTGGAAAAGAAATCTTCAGGAACGAAAAAAGATGCGCTTGTTTAAGCGGCTAGAAGAAATCCGCATTATTGATTTGTTTCTCCCAATTTCTTGTATCAGATAACACGAACCCGCTTGATCGCGATCGCTACACTAGCGAAATTATACTTCTACTGTATATTAATTTACAGGACATGTATGTCTTAACAGCTTCAGCCAAAGTCAATGTACTAGGTGACACATGCCACAACTCACAAACTTGCCTGAACAGCAGCACCTGTCAAAAGGCCCGAGGAGTCAAAATCCATGCTGAACAACAGAGTAAATCTGGATGCATTGTGATTCAAGGATGTTGACACATTACCAAATGCTTCCAGCAAAACATAAATTGCTTCCAGCTTTTGATCTGACAAATGCAATGAATGAAGTGTAATAAACACAAAGGAGTTTCCCACTTTTTCTGAAAAACTATCAATTTTACTGCATGTACCTTACTTTTCAATTTAGTTGAACACCAGCAGTTTCAACCTTCTTTGTATGTGACTAGGGAGGGGGGGGGGGGGGGGAAGTACCCCAATTATAATAAGTTATTAACACCCTTTTGCTTGACATTGGCGTCTTGCCATTTGTTTCCTTGCAAATCTTTTTTGCAAATCTCTGCCAATTCATTCTGATCCACACTCCTGGTCCCTATAAATGGTTCTGATCTCGTTCATCCGTTTGCGTCAAGCAACACTTTGCACTGGGCTACACTCCATTCCATTTGTGGCTGCCTTAAGGGTGGTTCCTGCTTGCTGGGTTGCCGTGGCTACAGGTCTCTCTACTGTGCCTGGACTATAACAGGCCCTTCCTGAACCCTGCTAACTTTTCAGGCACCAGTTCCCAAGTTTATCAATCCTTGATTTCCCTGACGTCACTTCAACCATGTACACATGTAGGTACAGTAAGCCTTTTCAAGAGAATGGTACCCACATTGGTGCTCTATTCTTATGCAAAGATTTTATTTTATTTTTTGCTTCTGAAAAACCTGTATGGCCAAGGATCACATCACTGCAAACAAAGAATCAGGGATAAGTTTAACTGTTTGAAAATCAAACTTGAGAAACCTGTAAGTGCAGAATGATGGGAGCAAGCAGCAGAAGTTAAATAATGCATAACATGCTTAGAGTTGGTGGTCTTGCCAGATCCACTAAGCCCCATAAATACAATTGACTGATCCATCCGTGTTGCCAGCATGTTCCTGTAAGCTGTTTGGACTGAAGCAAAGATATGTGGTGGCATATCTTCCTGTTTACAACCACGGAACATTTGAATTACCTGCAGTTTTAAAAAAAGGAACAAACAAAAGGATTATTACTCAATGAAACGGGAAAGGATCATTTCAGATATTTCATCTGTTTTCTCATGCTTTCAGTCACTCTTTTTCACATTGAGCATCACTTACTGATCGCCTGCTTACTGAATTTTGGCTCTCTCTCTTCTCTTTCCTTGAGCATTGTTTACTAAAATCTGCGTCAATTTTAGTAAGCTGAACATGTACCTTCCCACACAGGACACATACATTGTTGGTTTCAGCCCATGCAACTTCCCGCCAAAAAACACAAGTTTCAGTGGAGCAATAGTTTTGCAGATTGGCTTAGATAAAAGTTACAATAATGCTCAGACATAAAATTTTATGGATGGACAGCCGTACAATGACATCATAACCACAACCAAAATTCCAATCAACTGTTTAATTTTTTTACTACTGTCAATACAATACAAAATTAATTAACTCGATGGAAATGGACTAAAAAATCGAAATTGCTGAATTTGACCCATCAACTCACATGCTTCCATGATTAATGGTTTTTCAGCGAGTGATTAAAGCAGCAATAAAAAAATTGTGGATTAAAATTTCAATTTTAATTAAGTCTGCATGTTCATGAAAGGCACAGTAAATGCAATTTTGATATTATAGTAACTGCAATTTTATTAAGAAGTTTCTTAGAAATATTAAGTTTTTTGTTTTGCCTCAGTACAGAGCATAGTATTTAAAGTACCGCATTTAAAAAGCTAATGGCAAGGAAGCCCAAAGGAGGTCACTGGACTTATAAGAGATCGGCTCCCTCAATTAATTCATTAATATACAAAGTATTAACTGAAATATAAGCAGTAAGAACTTACGACAGAAAGAACTAAAGATTGAAATAATTTTGTGCAAATTGGAATTGCACTGCTTGTTGAGAGTTGGGTTCAGTTTTTTGATAAACAGCATTTTTTCGATATTGACTAGATCTTTCCTAAAAATTTCACAGATTCTAAAGATACTGCTTTAAATCTTACCTTTTTTCTTTCTTTTATTATTGTCTCATTGTTGCATGTATAGTACATCCCTTTGTTATCTTCATTAAGATTTGTCACTTATCTTAATTAAAATATTTTCTCATGATTTAGTGTCCATGAAATTCTTAACAATTTTAACATTTTAAGGTAATTCCTTAGTATTGCATTGCGCATCCCTACTGCGCACGACTTTCGTGTCATTAGCGCGCGCATGAGCGCGTGCGTGTGCAAAACGTATGAGATTTCCATCAAACTAAGCCCGATAGCGAAATACATGTAAATGCTCCTTTTCTCTCAAACGAGCACGGTGACCCCCGATTTTTTTTCAAGGTACTTGCTAAGAACAATCTAATAAAGAACATATTTGAAGAAGAAAAAAAGTTTGATAGTAGAACATGAAATTTTTTGGAAAATAGTTCCGTACTGAGTGTATTTTGGCCAAGGCGAGGACTTCAAGCTAAACACGGAACTGTCCCAAAGAGTGCACTATTCACTCAACCAGGCAATCAAAAACGGCATAAATGAAGCAATACTGCTTATGTGAATAAAAGAAGCTTTATTTTCAAAATAAAATTTTGTATCTTTCAAGTAACGAAGACTTAATTCTGTATGAAGGCGATTCGAATTTTTAACGCACAACCAGTAAAAATACCCCATTTTAAGAGCCTGCTGATGCGTAAACAAGCATGGTGACCCCATTTTTTTATTGCATTTTTTTAATGTTAATATCATGAAAGTTAATTATGCCAAGTTTCCAAAAAAGTTTGATAGTAGAACTATTAGTAATAAATTCATGTTCATCTCGTATTTTTTCCACACTTAAAAATGACCTAGTAATAAATTAATGTTCATTTCATATTTTCCACACTGTCTTAAAACCTTGGAGAGGTGGAAAGGTCATGAATTCTTAGCGCATATTTTTACCCCAACTTGCAATTTCGCACAATGATAATTTAACTTGTGTTCTGTTTTACCCACTTACTTTTTCAGTGTAGATGGCCAGTTGTTGTTGTGGGTTGATGATTATCAAGTTGGGTCCAGCATACATGTGAATAAGGTTGCTACCAAATCGCTGCCGAAGAGTGTGAAGACAGCTGGATTCATTAAGGTAACGCAATGTGGCAAGATCTTCAGACCTATCATACTGTGGAGGATTGGCCTGAAATTAACAAAAAAAAAAGAAACTTAGCCCAGCTAAACCAGACAATCAGTAACGGTTTAAAATACAATCTTCAAAATAATCAATACATGTACCGGTACATGTACACGACACAGCCTCATTGCACCTTGATGAAAGTCTATTGTTTCAGTTTTATATCTTTGTGTCCATTGTATCTCAACCAATAATTTGGAGCCATTGCAATACCTGCAGCCTGACCTAAATAAACCAGGGCTTCTGATATTCCTCACACTGGGGAGCAGCCAAATTCAGGTAAATCTGTGAAATCCTGTGACATTCACGAATACACGCAAAATTTACTGCAACCATTTACTGTAAATTTTACCAAATGCATGTCGGTACAAGATATTCTAAACTTATCTTGGCTGTTGGGCCTGTTTACTTGCTGTAAACTTGGAAATGTATCTCGAAACTTCATGACTGCAATGAGTAAACAGCAACCAAAAACTACCAGGCATTCTTAGGATATATTAATGTTGCAAAAAATTGAGCAGCGGCCACGATGTAAAAAGCTTTGACAATGGTGCAATTCTCGAGTGCACTGTTATTCAAAGAGCAAAGATTGATGACGATCTCAGTTTAAAAGATTAAAGAACCTTGTTGTATTTGAAATCTTGAGCATGATTACTCCCTGAATTGCAAGTCGAAGTCCTATTATCACTTAATCATAATAATTTACTAGCAATAGCTATCGCTAAGTGCCAACGAGACAGTCAATATACTACATAGTTTGCACATCTGTATTAGAGTGGACCAGTTGTCATTTTTTTTATTCCAAAGGTACTGCAACTCAACTTATCTACTGTAGTTAGCAATAATACAATAACAATAGAAATTGCAGACTTTGTATCTTGAACAACAATGTAAATGTCAACACGTTTTGCAATAATATGGAAAGTACTGCTGTAATTTTTGAACGGCTGTAATCTTAACAGGAATACACAATAATTACAACATGTAATGGGGAATCAAACTCTATAAAGTGGTTTCACTTGTAGAATTTTTATTTTGCAAGATACAGCCATGAATTATAAGTCAAATTGATTGTTGAATTGTGTACTTTGCAGAAAGCATAATTATTTCCTTTGAAAATTAAATTAAATTGTTCACAACTCAGTGGTTACAAAACGAAAAACAAACTGCTCTATTTGAGGGTTAAGGTCCGAAACTGACAACAGCGGCTGATAAGAACGTGTACGCCAGTTTAGTTTCGAGCTTGTTCACTCAAAATAGAACACGCTGGTTCAAAAATAAATATTAAAGAACACTCAAAGTAAGTGTACACAACACAATGGTCAGGGAAATGGGAAAAAATGTGTTTTTATTCATCTCCGAACATAGGATCATAAATAGTTGCACGTGTCATGCAAGTTTGTCTAATGACATCACACATCAAAATATAACACTATCACAAAATACATGTTTGAGACAATGACAGTGATAAAAATTAGATAGCTTGATCCGCTCAACTTTTCCTAGGTTTTTTTTAGCTCTGGAAAAAGATAAATGATTCAAGTACAACTGGTGCACGCTTCACGATGCATACAACTGTCCAATTACAAATTCCCGCAAAATTGGCCGCTTTTTCCATGAGTTTGTCTCTGAAAATCTTGCGAAATTTAAAGTTTTTTTCCCCACAACTTATCAGAAGCCCGACAAACAGATCACTTGTTAGAGCACAGCATCTAGTCAAACAGAAGCATGGCCTGAAATTAGCGAAAGAATCCAGTGGCAATTTTGCGACAAGATATGAAAATGGAGTCGCAATTTCGCAAAATCGTCGGGCTGCATTGTGTTGTCAGTGGTGTAGCAAAACAAAATATGAGCCCACAATACTTGTGTTGAAAGAAACCGCTGAAAGTGGTGAATGATACCAAAGAAATGAAGTTGTGCACGTAACATCGCAGCGCAATTACGCTACAATTACGCTATCTTCAGATTATTTTAACTCCACTTTTTTTATTTAACGGTCCGCCATTACTTGGTGCAGTTCCAACTGATAAGCTTTCAGTGATCTGGATCAAGGAGAAAGTGACATCATTTACTCATTAGCTTAAAAATGCAGTGTGTGAATGTGGCTTAATTAGTATGCCAGGGCTCGAAATTAACATGTTTAGTAAGGCGCCAATTGGCGACTGATCCAAAAATTTTGGTCGCCAGATCTGAACTTTTAGTCGCCATTTTTTTTCACTGATATTTTTTTCTTCATTTTTCTGATGATCATGTACACATGCAATCTTCTTCATAGTCCTAAGTTTAGGTACACGTAAGCTTCTAAGACTGAGATACTAAAACTTAAAAGGAAGCCAGGGCTCGTAAAACATATCATTACGCATTACGAGGTAAACAATCAATGTGAAAGCAGCTTTAGTCACGTTTCCTGTGCTTCCTCCGCTTTTGTTAAGTTTCCATGTAACATGGAGTCTATAGCTTACATAAATAGACGAACCTGAACATAAACAATCACCAGTTTTCCATATTTTCAGCGCTAAAAAGCCAAGGCTTCGTTGTGAACTTCACGCTTCAATGATTGCACGTGTTGTTTAGTGCGCCCGCAATACCAGCTGCTGAATCAAACATGGCGCTCGATTATGAAACATGGAGATCGAAGAGCCAGAAGAGTCGTGGGTTTGTTTTGTTATTTCTGTGCGCATAAATCGTGCATTTTATCCAAAACTACGGTTGATTTGCCTTTGAGGTTCAAAGGATGAAGGAAAAAGGTGAAGGTTAGTCGCCCACTGGCGACTAGCTCTAAAAATCTAGTCGCCAACGCTTGCTTTTTGGTCGCATTGGCGACCAGTGAGTCGCAATGTCGAGCCCTGTATGCAGCACGAGAGTTTTTGGCTTTCAGATTGTCAAATTTGTGTTCCACATACTAATTAAGCTGCATTAACACACTGCATTTTTAAGCGAGTGAGTAAATGACGTCACTTTCTCCTCTATCCAGATCACTGAAAGCTTATCAGTCGAAACTGCACCAAGTAATGGCGAATCGTTAAATAAAAAAAGTGGGGTTAAAATAAATAGTCTTCCTCTCGAAATTACTACAAAACGTTCTGCCTATTGAGCAATCAACGCAAATACTTTCGAGATGTGAAGAAAAACGAGTGCTGATTTTTTCATTGTAGTAGTACTTTAAGGACATGTTGTCAGCACTTATCAACAATGACTTACAGGATTTACTAACAACCTTTCAACCTTTCAAAGATACATGTAATAATTACCAATAATCTTGAGAATGAACATTAAAGTTCACGTCTTTTGATGAGCCATCTGAAGTGAAAGCTAGTGCTAAAATGCAATAACCAATGCCATTGCAAAATTGTGGCTGGTTGCCTGACACATCCAGGAGCTCCCACTATTGGCAGCCAGCCCCTAGATGAAGACTGCTACCATGGCTAGGAAATCCTGGCAACCCAGGAATGAACCCCCACCCGGCACGCAAGACAGGCACCCAACACACTGATAAAAACAGTCGAATTTAAGGAGGAGAGAAGGGGAAATTACAGCTAAAAACACTCCACAAACACCCTTTTGCTACCATAAACAACTACAACGCCACAGTTATGACCTACATTGTTGTACAGTGCACAAGTATGGGAAACCTGCAACAACCTGGCAACACTGCTGACCACAAATGGTAATTATGTACAATAATACATGTTATTGATCCCATCGCTACCTCTGTTAACTTACAGTGTTGTACATAAATAAGAAGGAAAGAAAGTAGGTCAATGTCACACCTTTTCAATGCTGTCTTCCTCAATAGTAATGATTTCTCCTCCATGGTCCAGCTTCACTTTGCACATTGGAGTTTCACCTTCTTCTTTAATAACTTTTGTCTTCTGGACCCTGCCACCAGAGAACCCCGCCTTATGTACAACCCAAACTTTCTCTGCATCCAGCCATGCTTTTTGAGAATTCAATTCTTCTTCAGACTTGGCCTGAAATACATGTAAAGTAATATTGTAGGAGAATATTTCATAAAATTCCAATTTTGTCATTGCGTCAATGTAATTGTTTGAATTATTATTATGAGTAGTTTCGATAAGTACCCACAGCCAACGAAAAGCTTCAGCTGCTTCACTTAGAGAAATCCAATACCTTTTTCCCTAACCTGAAGTGATTTAAGACAGATTCTTTCAAAGCTACTGTAAGATTAAAATTCATTTTGGCAATGACAACAGTTGGTTATTTTACTGAAACCAATCGGAAACTTCAAATTTTATTTTACCAGGCCCTGTGTATAGCAATCATACATGTGCAAATGTGAACATGAAATGATAGATTAAAGCAACAGGGTGATATGAGCAAAAATTAATTAATCTTGCTATCAATGATGTTTGTTAAAAAGTTTTCATCATTTCAATGTTCTTGTCTTGGTAAGGGATTTGTCATTTTTTTGCGCCTTCAAAGTTTACAGAAATTGCTGTACTTTATCATAATCATTTGAGGTGTAACCATTAAGCAGCGGACTTTTTCTGCGTTTACATTGCCTCATCTAAACACGATGGGGAGTTGGCAGAGCTCAAGACAGTATTGCAAACCCGAGACGCAGTCGAGGGTTTGAATACCTGTCAAGAATTCTCCCAACTCACTGAGTTTTTAGATGAGGCTATGTAAACCCAGAAAAAAAGTCCTCTATTGCTTTTATAAAATATTTCTCAAAAAATCAATAATTCGACAAATGAAAGGAAATGCTGGCTCTTTACTTCTAGATTGAAACAGATTTTCTTGATACACCCTCATATTTCCAACCATCCAATCAGAACATGTGTCTCACTATACATACATGTACAGTAACTATACCAGTAATCAAATTCATGTGATGTCCTAGCGATGTTTGGGGGTGGTCAACTGTGCATTTTTCGTTTCAGGTTTTATTTTATTTTATTTTATTTATTTATTTTTTAATAGATTCTTGTAAAGCGCTTTTGATCATTTATCATGTTAAAAGGCGCTATATTAAGTGGAAATTATTATTATTATTATTATTATTATTACCATTAACACAGCTATTGACCAATGAGAATGCGCATACTACATGTATTATAAAAGATGTTAAAAAGGGAAATCAAAGAGCAGTGAGGAAAACTTTGCCCGTTGTTTCTTTCCCGTGATCCAATTCATTTTTATGAACAACAAAGCCCAAAGAAAAAATCGACACTTTCTGTGAAAAGAATTTACTCATAGGTTTCATTATTCGTGAACTGCTGTTTACGCCCTCAAGATCTAGAGGAAGCCTTTGAACTTTGACTTCAGCAACTGACCTAAAGTACAAGCTAATATCAGCTGTCCATAACAAGATAAAACATTTTGTTCGAACAGATACTAGATTTTCATAGGCATGTAACAGCTGTCAACGACAAAATAATATTTCCTTCTTTCTTTTCTTTTTATTGATGTGTTCTTGTTATCAGCCAATCAGAAATTTCTGTCCACTCAGCAACCAAACCATTCCAAACCATTCCCATTCGCTCTGACGAAGGGATAACGCTCGAAACATCAGCTTTTAGAATCTCTGTACAGTGGCCAATTTACATTATCAACTCCATTGATAAAACCAAATTCTTGCATTCAAAAAACCAACATTTTCCAGCAGGCAGGATTTCACAGTGGGGCTTCACTGCTCTTTATTTGCCTCCCACCATCTACTGTACACAGGCTACTGCATGTATTTTACATAGTTTTGATTGTTTATTTTGTCAAATCACAGCCAAATTTGGAGCAGAGTGTGATTTCTGTGATACCCCTTCAAAAGTAGAGGCAAAAGACCCATGTCCCCTGGATACTACGCATGCCAGCTAGCTGCTACCCTGCCTGTAGCTACAATCCTGGTCACAACTGTAGGGACAATTCCCGCTTTTCCCCCTCTCTCCATTACAATGTTGATTTTTCACAGTCTCCGAATTCAAGTTCCGTTCATCGAGCGCTCACATGTTTCAACATCATCTGGGGGGAAGAGGGCCGTGAAAAAAGGCAGCGAAAGAAGAACACACCTTGGTCATATAACGATGGAAGCATGTACAGCAAATTCTCTACTTTTTGCCCAAAATTTGACGAGTGTCCCAAAGTCTTTTGACCCAGATTGTAGATATGGTACACATTGTACCACCAACTAGACAACCATGCTGCCATTGAGCCTAAATCCCTACATATCAAGACAATGGAAGCTTATTGTTTCAACCTAAGTTAGAATTATTCGACGACGAAAGAGCAAGGTTTTTTTGTAACAGCTTCTTGAACAATTTTATTAGAAACACAAAATGTTGACTTCAAAACAAGAATATTTCAAGAAATATGATCAGTAAATATTCTTATTGCAGAGATCCAAAACGAAGGCATACTGTCTCCTTTCAAGGAATTAGGAACTTATGTATGGAATGTTGGAATGGTTTTAAATGCAGCCATGAATGAAATTTTCAATAATATAGGACAAATACAATATGAAAATCTTGTTTAAAAATTTAAAAAAAAAAACTATTGAGTTTTGAGAGGGTTATTAATTAAAACAGACCCCGATGTTGATGTACTTTGGAAAACAAGGGATCTATTGAAAGACTATACTAATACTTTCACCAAGAGAATCATGACAAAGAACTACATGTACCTTGACTTGCACAAAAGATTTCATGATGTCTTGAGAATAACCAACAGTGAACAATTTTTTTTTTTAATCATAAAATCTACAATTTGTGCATTATTAATAAACTGTGACCCATTTTATCCTACCCTAACAAAAAAAAAAAACAAACCAAAAGGTTTAAAAAGAAACCAGACAAATCCTGTAAAATCTGCCATCAGACTTTGAGTGGCTTAGCATGAAATTTTGAACACAGAATAAAACATTTCCTGAAATATGCTTGTACAATAAGTACAATAATTATTAGTTCATATTTCCAAAACTCTTTTCTTTCTTGCGGTAAATTTCAATAAACAATTTTCTTGCAAGCTTCATTATCAAATATCACAGAGTCTGTTACGATCAAACGAAATCGAATGTTTATTGAATTAAATTCAAATTAGGTGGAATTTCAAAAAACAAATGATTTGGTGATTGATGTGATTGCGACCTAAAAGATCATTGTCTTGTACAAATAACAAAACGTATTGACAAAAGTAACACGGTTTTGATGCAAAAACGATAGCCAAAATAGAGAAAAAGTACTATGACAGTTTGCTGTGTTGTAACATTTTTTAGGCCACAGAGTTGTAAGATCACTGATGGGGCTGGGCAATCTGCGAGCCAGGCCAGCGAGCCATGCGAATTTTGCATTTAAGTCTAAGCAACTATTTCAAATAGCGCTGATCAACAGTTATTAAGTCTAAGCACCCATTTTAAAACGGTTACTAGCTTTCAATAACTGTGTGACTCGCATGGCTCGCCATGTTGGCTTGCATGACTCACAGCCATGGCTCGCATGACCCGCAGTCGTGGCTCGCTGGCTCGCAGATTGTCCAAGGTTATCTCCTGCTTGCAAACCGCAGAAATGTACGGCAGTGTTTTGTCAAAATATCCTACATATCGTGAGCAATCAGTACGTCAAACATCTGAACCATGTTTTGACAAGGAGAAGAATGTTCACTGACAAGTGACGCATACGAGATGGAGATTTTTTTTCGTTGCGCTTTTGTCAACCGAAGTAACTAACTTACGTTGAACAGTATTTTGTAATTACCAACCAAAAAATTCATTCTAATGCTAATAAGACGCAGTGAAGCATTACCAAAAGCGAAATATACCACTGGGGAGAAATAATTAGAATGACTCTCGACCTAAAGTATTCAAGATCACTCTGTCAATTGTCCCTTCAAAAACAAATTTTAAAAAAAAATATTTTTCATAACGAATTGAACAAGTGAAGCAATCCTTAATTACAAAGTTTTTACGCCTTGGTTGTTTATGAAGCAATTACAAAGACTTCTATGTAGGCGAAAAGATGGCAGGAGCTAGTCTTAATAAATATGAATAGTTTAACTCTATTGGGATGCGTACAAAGATTTATAAGCTTAAGTGACTGAAAGATTTGTGAGTTAGCACCTTACCTTTTTTTTCATTCTTTTGCTTCCACTACGAGCTAAAGTCCCTGCTTTCAAATTCGATTCGTCCAGCTGAATTGCTTGTCCATCTAAACCACTCCTAACGCTCAACTCCGACAATTCAGGGACAGGAATCACCTTGATAACAACCTCTTCGCCGGACAAGACAATCATTTCAATGATCTTTTCTCTTGACTCGTTCTCCACATTGATTCCGTTGACCTCAACAAGTCGATCGCCGGGGAGCAACCCTGCGGTGCCATTATTCCCACCGACCGGTTCCACAAAATGCACAGTTTTCCCATTGCCGGGAGCATTAGCTCGCCTTAGAGCAATCCCAAAGTCACCGTCAGATCGTCGCTGTAGCTTTAGAACCCTCGCAACACCAGAATCAACCGGCTTCACTTCCGGTAGTTTCAAAGCTACTCCCGTTTCCTCTAATGATTTCTCGGTGGGCGAGAGAATAGCCGATAAAGAAGCAGTTAAGTTTAAATCTCTAGGTGGCAAAACAATCTTAGGTGCATCAAAATCTCCGGGTACATCAGCATAAGACTGCTCTGCGTTCTTTGGTTTTATAAAGCCGTCGACACCATCCAAAACCTGTTGTTTTGAATGATCGGGTTCACCCTTGTCGCCTTCCGACCCCACGTTGATCAATTTAACTTCGAACTCGACGACTCCCTTTTTATCGGCTAAAATTCTCGGTGGTTTAAGCGGCACGCTATCGTTTTTATCAGCTATTGATAACCCGTCAGGATGCATAGTTTTCACCGACGTTACTGTATCCCCATTTGCGATCTTCTCTTCATTCGGAGGAGCCGCTTGCCTGGGTCGGTTTTGCAACTTAATTTCGATACTGGAACTCTTCCTTCGTTTAATTCGCGGTTTGGGAACTGGCTTACCATCTTCCGAAACTTCATTTTCACGTGATTTTTCTTCCATGGGAACGTAACTTGGCTGTGGCGAGTTATTTGCGTTATTGGAGCTGATCAAATATGCAGATCCACTCGGGGAGTTGTAGCTGCCATTAGTGTCGGTGCTATCCGAGCGAGCGCGGTTTTCGCCTGCTAAACGATTTGCATTTTCAAAATCGTGTTCAATATCGTACCTTCGTTTATCGGTCTTTCTAAAACTAAACCGCCAGCTCTTATCGTCACTATCCGTCCCAGCAACGATGTTGCCAAGTTCACCGTGAGGTTTGCGTTCCGATTTGTTGTTTTTCTCCTTCTTTCGTCTTTCCCTGCGTTCCTCCTTCGTTTCGATACTCTTATCTTTGTCCTTCTTCTTGAAAGAAAACATTGTGATGGATGGCTACTCCAGTGTTCGACAAGTTAGTCTACTGTCGCTATCAAATGCGACTCCATTTCATATCACAAATGGCCGCCAAATTTTAATTCGTGAATCCGACCGGGGACCGGGACTGCAGTATGAGGTCACGTGGGGAGTGGTTATCACAAGAATATTTTCGCGTCACGTCAGATTCTCGAAAGTTCCACACTCGAAACTAAAACACGTTACACGTTGACAAGTTCGATTATTTTTGAAAACTTGACATAGGCAGGTTGACATTATGCCCGGTGGCAAGATGTAAGCTTCTTGAAAGTCTCGACACACGAATTTCACGTTTTTTATGATAAATTCCTGGTTAGCACTTCAAAAAAACCGCGAAAGCCCGTAGATATGTTGGATATGTTGGATCCACTAAAACTTTGAGAAAGGTCGTCAACCTTATTTTCTATTCCTTTTCTTCACGGAAATGAGAAACGTGATCAACCTGGAGTGCTTAAATCATAAAACGCGAGAAAATTAATTAATTTTTTGTCTTGTTTAGTAGACAGTGGAGAGAGACTCAAATAGAAACTCGGAATGAGCTGAGAAAACTGGGTTCCCTGTTGCTGTTGTCTATGTGGGAGAATATTGCAAACGGTTTGAACCCAACTTGATGAGGTAACATCGTCCGGATGAGGGCAGTAGAGACCTTAAGATCCACGACGATGACGTCGACAAAAACATCACCTCAAAATATCACTTTAATAATAATAATAATAATTATTATTATTATTATTATTATTATGGCATTTATATAGCGCCATATACACTAGCTGCTCTATGGCGCTTCACAATTCTACAGTTAAAAAATATTTTATACAAAATTATAAATAATATCTCTTAAAAAGAAAAGTCTTTAATTTACATTTAAAAAGAGTGATCGATCCGCTGTTTCTTATGTCAAGGGGTAGGGCGTTCCAGAGCTTTGGTGCTGCAACTGAAAATGCCCTGTCGCCATAGGTCCTTTGATTGGACCTAGGAATCGTCAGAAGACCCTGATCAACCGACCTTAGATTGCGACTAGGTTTATAATTCTTCAAGAGACTGTTAATATAGGCAGGAGCTAAATTATTGAGTGATTTATAAACTAATAATAAAATTATAAAAATGATACGACTTTCCACTGGCAGCCAGTGCAGTTCCCTGAGGATTGGTGTGGCACGTGCATACCTCGGCTTGCACGCAACGAGGCGGGCAGCACAATTTTGGACTGCTTGTGGCAGTCTTTACGGTGACATTATTTACCATAAGACTTTTGCGGGTTTTTTGTCTCGTTCACTTCATACAATTTGGGCGAAGTAAGTGTTTGCACGCGCCCTGCTAAAAGTAACGCACACGCACAAATGTAAACTTTCTTTCATCTCGAATTTCAGGGTAATTACAAGCACTACAATCTTTCAGACATTACATTTACAGCCAAAATACATAGCCCGTACGTATATGGATAAATGACTAAATATGAAATATTTAAAGAAACAATAACCTTAAAAAAAAGCAGCTATACAAAATGTGGCCTGGATTCTCATTTTAAAACCTGTTAACTCAGTCAGTACGGATAAAATCAGGTAGCGCATTCCATAACTTAGCTGATACTGAAGTAAGAAAGAGAATTAAGACCATAACTGGTTGTTCTAGGTTTATTGAGGGACTTAGTGTAATTTCCGCAAACATCATGAGAAGAAGACCGGAGAGAAAACTCGGTTGTTTTTCATATGCAGTAGCAGGAAAATCCTTCAAAAATAGAGTTTTATACTATTAATATGAAGAGCTTTTGAATGCGCTTATTGCATAGAGATGTAGAGTTTGAATTACGTGGTAAGAGGAAAGGTAATTTGCAAACGTAAATCTCAGTATTCTCTAATTAACATTATACCGTTCCTATGACAACAAATTACGAAAGGCCAGTTTTTCACTGAGAGGATAACAGCGAAAAAACGCACTACTTTGTCGCGAATTTTGTTTATCAAAAACTTGTTCAGAAATCAAAAGTCTACGTTAACAGCACACACCAGGGCTCCTTAGAATCTGGCTAGAAATCTTCTGCTCACTTTTTCTTCCGGCCGCGCTTCAGCCATTTGATGAGGGCCAGTCACGTGCTTCTCAAGTTGCCTCGTTCATGCCCAAAAAGAATTCTGGGTAATTCTGCCATTCCATGACAAGGGAAGATCCCCGATTCTCATTTCATAGATTTTTTATGTGTTGGGTCACCCGGCCTACCGGCAAAATACCGCACCAATTGAAGTTTTTAGCTTTCAAAACTTGCCCAAATTGTATCAGTAGGTGCTGGAATTCGTCCACAGAAAGGCCAGAGAGACAACTTCACTAGTGGGTGAGCCGCC
>NC_090879.1:33680328-33682828 GCF_036669935.1 Montipora foliosa
CAACCTGTTGTCAGTCAGAGGCAAATGAATGACCGTTGGTGTGGGCCGAAGACAGTGTCACCAATCCCCATAGCAACTATTGGATGACGACAGAGTGGACGTAAGGACAATAGGCTATTTCCGAGTTCATGTCTGCCTCCTCTTCAAAGCGAGTCTAAGTGCGAATTTTTTGTGATGGTAATTAGTTGTACTTTACATATGAATGAAAACTAATTTTCACAAGAAAAACTTCGCACTTAGACTCGCTTTAAAGAGGAGGCAGACATGAAACCGGAAATGGCCTATTGAAAAAAAGAGAGAATAAATGAAAGGAAGGAGGGAGGGAAGGAAGGCTATGCCAAAAGTAGAATAATTTCAATTATCTGGAAGACGTCCCCTATGAAAGCTTGCCCCTCCACTGCTCTTTTTTAAGTTCCCTCAAATTCAAAAGGAAAGTGGCGCTGTGCTGGCTCACCTCAAATAACGGCCAGAACTTAACAAACAACACTACACCGAGACAGTTCTAAGGGCAAATAATTTAATTCCTCCTTATTAATATTGGAATTGTTTGAACTTAAATCGATTTTCCTCTTATATTTGCTTTTAATATAAGTAATCTGAGGAAAATACAAAGAATCTCTCAATTAATCTTCTACAGATATCAAAATGTACACGTTGTTGGTATGCGGAAGGGAACTTTCCTCGAGAAAATATCCAACATCAACATTTCAATAACAACAATCTGTCATTAATGTGAGCAAACAAGGGCAAAGGAAAGCCCCTACTGGTAATCGATTTTACTCTTGACAATTGCGATAGCTCTGTCAAAATGTGTATAACATTAATCGAAAATAAAGTCAAACATCGGACTTCAATTTCCTGTAATTTCAACTTGGACACATATTTGTTCACTGGAAAGTATGTCTCGGTTGCCTTTCAAATTAACACCTGTGGTCAGGATTTCATTTCGCCTCTTTCGCGGACCTTCATTTGGGGTTTTCACGAAAACGGACGGAGTGTAACATTCAAGAAATGTCACACTCGAAATTGCGTCTAACGACCCAAATTTAGGAGGAGAAATGCTGCCAATCAACGTCTTGACGTCAACCATTTGTCTCCAATTTCGTACAGTCGTGCGAAAGGGAGGCAGTAAAAATTTCACTTCCTGGGAGGAAATACCTGCCTTTTACGGTTTGCGATGCAACTGTCCGTTTCGTTCACGATCGATGCCATTCATCGGCCCACCACACTGAAAAATCTTTCACAATTACTTTTTTTGCAAATAAAGAAAAAGTACCGCATCCAGTAATAGTATTGAACCTGGGCTATTCGATACTTAGCCGGTACATGTCCCTAACCACTACACTCGGCCAAACCATTGACCAATGATTTTCACATTCCCCCAAATACACTTTGTTTGCCCCCCAAATTTTGCATAAACCATTGTTTTCAAATGCTCTTGGGACACTGAATAGTTAATTGCCGCTCCCCGTAGGCGCTTTTCAGGGCCAACGAAACGACGGACCAAAACAACAACAACAACAACTGTTAAGAATCCCAACTGGCCAGAGGCAAACCAGTTGGCAATTTACACGTACAGCTGGGAAGTTGAACCAGGGATTCGAACTACCAGGATCAAATTCAATGAGTGGTCAGAGCGGGTCTTGAACCCGGGATCCAAGCGCCCTAACCACTGGTTCCAAAGCGCATTTGAAAAAAATGGGGTATGCAAAATTTGGGAGCAAACAAAGTGCATTATAGGGAATGTAAAAATGGTCAATTGGAAGTTTTCTACAGCTTAACACTCTAAATAATATATCATTCAGTTAAAAACTGTTTGTTCTCTGTAACACTAAGCCTTAACTTCTCACTAATACTAACCCTAAACACCCTTCTCACGTTATTGGTTTAAAGTCCACCTAAAGTCAACTATTTTTTGTTCCTAATAGGCTACTTTCAAAAATACCATAACATTCTTTGTTTGCCCTCCAAAATCTTGCATACGAAGTTTCCACTTTCGAATAGTCCCAAGAGAAAATAAAAACAATGCTTATGCAAAATTTTGGAGGGCAAACAAAGAGTATTATGGTACTTTTGAAAGTGGCCTATATAAATCTCCCCATTCAAAGCAAACATATGTCACCATTGTTATCCAGAATTTCGCTTTTTCTGTGCCCGTGCAAGCCACGTACACTAGGCAGCACTAGCAGTAATTTGGTCCCACGAACGTGATGTGAGAGGCACGCGTCTATTCTCGATTTTACGTCACAAACTGCTTTGCATTCCTATTTTCAAAGAAATTTTGCATTGCAAAGCAGTTTGTGACGTAAAAGCGAGAATAGACCCATGATGCCTCTCACATCACGGTCGTCGTCTTGCCCGGCAGATAAAAAGCGAAATTTTGAGGTAAGAATCGTCAAAAATGTTCGCTAATTCGGTGGGGAGATATTGTAGACTAGAATATTTGAGTTTAGGTGTACCTGAGTTTCTCAGTCTGAGTTTAGTTTTTAGCCAATTTAGC